>NC_037681.1:56551597-56851597 GCF_003255815.1 Theropithecus gelada
TCAGGGACCCACTTGAGCAGGGAGTCTGTCCCTTCTCAGATCTCAACCTCCATGTTGGGAGATCCACTGCTCTCTTCAAAGCTGTCAGACAGAGTCGTTTGCGTCTGCAGAGGTTTCTGCTGCGTTTGTTATTGTTTACTGTGCCCTGTCTCCAGAGGTGGAGTCTACAGAGACAGGCAGGTTTCCTTGAGCTGCTGTGAGCTCCACCCAGTTCGAGCTTCCCAGCGGCTTTGTTTGCCTACTTAAGCCTCAGCAATGGCGGGCGCCCCTCCCCAGCCTCGCTGCTGCCTTGCCGGTAGATCACAGACTGCTGTGCTAGCAATGAGGGAGGCGCCGTGGGTGTGGGACCCTCCCGGCCAGGTGTGGGATATGATCTCCTGGTGTGCCTGTTTGCTTAAAGCGCAGTATTGGGGTGGGAGTTACCCGATTTTCCAGGTGTTGTGTGTCTCAGTTCCCCTGGCTAGGAAAAGGGATTCCCTTCCCCCTTGCGCTTCCCAGGTGAGGCAATGCCTCGCCCTGCTTCAGCTCTTGCTGGTCGGGCTGCAGCAGCTGACCAGCACCAATCGTCCGGCACTCCCCAGTGAGATGAACCCAGTACCTCAGTTGAAAATGCAGAAATCACCAGTCTTCTGTGTCGCTCGCGCTGGGAGTTCTTTTGTGTTGATTTTTAACATTTAAACACTGCACCATGAAATCATATTGTTCTGTGATATTTTCACTTAATAGTAAGTTTTTGAGATCCATCCAGATTTAGGCGGAGAGGTTGTATTCATTCCTTTTTACCACTGGATTGCATTGCAGTGTATGAAGAAACTCTATGATATTTATTCTCTTAGGATATTTTATTATTGTTTTCATTTAGGTGTTTTCAAAGATTTACTTTCACAAACACTACTGAACGAGAAGCAGCTTTGTGAAGACCCACTCATGCATTAGAAGAGTTTCTTCAGCAGATTAAAAAATAAAAATAAAAATACCTTTTTTTAGAAAGAAGAGTTTCTTTAGAACACAGAAGTAAAACACATGTGTACTTTTCTTGCTTGTTAATTTGTTTTGAAACTTCCAAATCACTCTACAAAATGGTTGTATCATTTATACCTCACTTACTCTTTCAGTACTTTTCATTTTGAGATACCCTGATTGGTGAAAAACGTGACTAATTATTGTTTCCCTTTGCATCCCCAAGATCACTAGTAAGGAAACCTGAGTGAAGAAAGCTTCTATGACCTTGACATAAAGAGATGACAGCATTGTCAGCAGCTCAGTCTTTGCAGGAATTTGTGTCATGGTGGGTTGCATACCTCCACAGGCTGAAAGAGGTGCCAGAGTAAGATCTCCAGCCTCCAAAAAGTCCTGCACAATGTATTATGTCTACCAAGTCTTCCAGTGTTGCATAAAAATATGAAGCAAAGAACTTGCCTCCTGTGTGGAGTGATAGAGTGAAGAGCAGCCTAAGTACAACTGTCTGCCCAGGAGTCACATTCGAAAACATAGAAATGTTCTGTTCACAGCAGTAGACACCATCATGCCTCACCGAAATAAAAGTTTGAAATGGGGCCACACATAGTGGCTCATGTCTCTAATCCCAGCATTCTGGGGGCCAAAGTGGGTGGATCACTTGGGTCCAGGAGTTGGAGACCAGCCTGGGCAACACAGTGAAAACCTGTCCCTACAAAAAAAAAAAAAAAAACACACATTAACCAGCATGGTGGCACGTGCCTGTAGTCCCAGCTACCTGGGAGGCTGCAGCAGGAACATTACTTGAGCCCAGAAGGTCAAGGCTGCAGTGAGCCATGATCGCACCACTACTTCAGCCTGGGCAACAGAGTGAGAAAAAAAAAAAAAAAAAAAAAAGTTTGAAATGGGCCTGGTTTATAATTCAGGTTCTTATAATACTACTTCGAGCACCCCTCCCCTTTCTTTTTTTTTCCTGTCTTCCTTAATGCACCATGAAACCTCCCTCTTAGTCTAGCACTCCATGGTGAAATAAGAAAACTAACTAGAAATCAGATATTAGCCCTGGGGCCAGCATTTCTGGTCAATTAAATAATGCAACACCTTGGTTAAAACGTTATTTCTGCTGAGTCTTTTCTTTCTTATGAGAAGATAAAATGATATCAAAGGCCATAATCTAGGACTTGACGACTCTCTTGGTCTAGCGTTCCCTTCCTCACCTCTAGCTAAGCTCGGGATTTGGCCCTGTCTGCTGACCTCCACCTGTCTGTGTGTCCACACAGACATTGGTTCATACAACCATTACCTGTCTCAAATTGCTTGCTTCTTTATCACACCCCATGAGAGTCAGATGGCCCCATCATGGCCTCAGTAAGACTCAGCCATTGCCCTACTCCTCCCTTTATAACCAGGCTCCCTGTACCTTCCTTGGTGTCAGTATACCCACCTTTTGCTGATCCCCTCTATGGGAAGCAGGCGAACTAGGGAAAATCCCAGGACAGCATTCTATTTCCCCATCACCTGCAACAGTTGGTGATCCATTTGTCATTAATTCCACAAGGAACTAGGCTAGGCCCTTGAGACACAAAGAATTAAGTGAGACACAGGTTCTACCTGGAAAGAGAAAATCCATGAATATGTGATTTGTGTAAATTACTGTAATGAATTTGTCAAGCAGCATGTTCAGAACACTACACAAATGTAAAAGCTTTACTTTACAAAGGAAGAAGAGGGTCCATCCATTGGGGAAAAAATAGGAAAGCACAGGAAAGGGGGTTACGTGGGCAAAAGGTTGGAACCAAAAAGAACATAGCATATTCAAGTTTGTACTGCTAAAGTAAAGGAGACATAGAGATAAATAGTAGAGCTTTATTATATCAATTATTCTAATGGAATACTTCCAGTCCATACAAGCAACAGAGAATGAGACAATAGCACCTAGTGGAAAGTTTTCTAGAAAGCCTCGGCATCTTCAGTGAGGAGCCTTCACTGAAGAGGGGTAAAATATACCAGAGGGTTCAGCACCAGAGACAGAGCAGCAATAAATCTACAAGTCTATAGAGAGCAGTTTAGAAAAGAAATATGGCCTTGAAATTAATCTGTCTAGTCAAAGATTAGACCATGAGCAATTACCTCTACCCCTTGGTCTAATTCTACTACAGGGAAACAGAGGGAAATTAATGTAGCCCAAGAAACCCTATAGGTTATTTTTCTCAAGTTGCGCACATTGAAAAATCCTAAGTATACACATATTTGAAAAGGCATATACCAACATTCTAGCCATCTCTTATAGCATCCCTCAAAATGCCATCTCCTCAACATGCCATGAGTATTTCTGGTATGTGGTAGTGCATTACTGGACCTCCGAAATATCACTTTGTTGGTTATTATTTAACAATCATTTATCCAAGAGAACTAAAGACATGTCTATACAAAAACATGCATATAAACTTGGAAGCAGCTTTATTGATAATTGCCCCAAACTGGAAACACCTCAACTACTTAATGAAAAAACAAAATGTGGTACATCAGTAAAATAAAATATTAGTTAGCAATTAAAATGAACAAACTATTGACATGTGACAATTTGAATAAGCCACAAGGGCATTATACTAAGTGGGGGTAGAGGAGAAGCCAGACTCAAAGGAATTCTTACTATGTGGCTTTACTTACATGACATTCCAGAAAAGATAAATTATACTGGGGCATGACATGAGACTGGTTTTTCTCCATTCACCTGTTGTGACAGATACTAAAATAGTACTGCTGTTCCCACTGATGGATTGAGGACAGGAGCTTGTCTGGTTAGTCAGGAGAAGACAGATGACCACCCGATGACCACAGGGGGAAGACGATGGACAGATGGTGCTCTAGGGAAAGCATATTGAGACCACCTGCCTCAGAAGAGAGGAACCAGGGCAAGTTGTAGTTTTACCTATTAAGAGATGCAGTGTTTAACCGGGATGAAAATGCAAGACTGCTCATATGACAGGTGATTGCTGAGAACAGCATGTGAAACCTAAAAGTAAGGCAGAAGATGTGGGTCTGGGAAATGCACTGCACCAGCATTTTCAATTACTATTGAACTTTCACATTCCTCTTAGGTGGCAACCAAACTATGTGCAGGAATCTCTCTGGCACAATGAGTAAGGGAGACCACAAAAAACACCCAGGTCTTGCCTAGACATTTGTGTATGCGTCTGTAAAGTCAGGGCATGGAGAGTATGGCAGACAGACTGGCTCTATGACCCCTGCCTCTTGGTATTCACAGCCTTGTACTATTTCCTCGCTTTGAGTATGGGAAGGATCTGTGACCAATAAAATATGACAAGGGTAATAGGATGTCACTCCTGTGATTACATTATGTTATATAAGAATCCATCTTGCTAGCCAACTTTCTCTAGGGTTTTGTTTTCCTTGCTGGCTTTGAAGAAGCAAGTTGCTGTAAGTCTTATAGCCACAAGAAAGTGAATTATTCCAACCACCTGACTGAGTTTGAAGTGGCAGAGCCTCCAGAACCCCAGTTGAGCCTCCAGATGAGAATGCAGCCTTGATGAACACCTTGATAGAAGCCCTGCAGAGGACCCAATTTTGTAGACTCCTGACCCAGAAAAGCTGTGAGATAATAAATATGTGGTTTTTTGCACTGTTGAATATATGGTAATGTGGTACACAGAAAATTAATGCAGGTGGGTGCACTTCATTTGTGGTTTCTTATACATCCAATACAGTAAAAAATAATTTTTGAATCCTATATACAGAAAGAAAAAGGTCATACTACGCTGGTTCTTTCAGCCCCACAACAGCAAGACACTGCATAGCCTCTCTGCTCTGCAGGTAAGAGACCAAAGTCCCAGACGATGAGCCTGCAGTATTTGAAACCAGACTAGTCAGTGACAGACAAGACCTGAACACCCTCAGGTCTTGTCCATAGGATCTAGCATTCACAGAATAAATTGGTGAAACAAATTATAGGAGGCGTTTAGAAAATTAAATTATCAAAGCAAAGCGTGTTTCTATCTTCCAACCTAGAAAGAGATTTTAAACACTAGTCTCCACCTACTGTTTCTGATTCTGATACAACCCAATCAAGCGAGGCTGCTGCAGGTCAGTTCTCACTGGAACTACTGCAGAGACAGAATGTTTTCACTATGGGCTACACAGATCCTATGTAACCACCGTGTCCCAGATTTCTATACTCCTGTCACACCTTTTAGTGTTAGTACTCACCTTGCTTCCTCTTGCCATGAGGCATTTGCACATGTTGATCCCTGACATGCTTTTTTCTCTGATTTTCACACAGTTAATTTCTTCCTCAGATCTCAGTTCAGGTGACACTGCCCCAAAGAAGTCTGCTCTTATCTCTGGAAGTAGGCCTAATACTCAGTGACAGGCCCTCGGGGTACGATAGATCACACCTACTCAACACTTGTCACAGCTTAACCGTCCATTGGCATGTGTGATTACTCGCTTAATGTGAGCTTAGTGACTAGCCTCTGTCTCAGCCACATGAGCAGGTACAAGGACAGATTTTGACTTCCCATTGACTTTCCAGTAACTTGTCAGCATTGAAGTGAGAGCTTGGCAGATAGTAAGATTCAATAAGTCTTCATTCAATAAAGAAAATAAAATATATTTGTCTAAAATAATTGAAGAAAAGATGAGCTAATGCCTGAAAGTCAGGAGACCTGGGTGTGAACCACCTTTCCACTTCTGCTCCTCAGCCTCCCCAGTGCCTTGTGAGTTCTTTAGATCTCTGATTTCCTGATAATATCATCAGCACTATTAGTTACTTGTCACTGACATTGTCACCACTGTCCTTTTCTTCACATTGCCTCTTGGAGGAAACAAAGATGGGAAGACCTTTGAAATTCTGTTTCATTTCCTCAGATCTCCACACATTTTCAACAAAAATTTCTCAAAAGGACTCCAGGCTGCAAGCAAACCACAGAACCCACTGGGGCCTAAAGTTAAAAGGTCATGTTGTGTAGAATGGTCCTCTTAGTCATCTGGGAACAATAACTAAAACATATAAATTACAGAACTGTGATGGCCAGCTGCCGTATCCATGGAAACAGATGTTGGCTTGGCCAAAGTGCTTTATAATGATTATGATTAATCATCCTTGAAATCACTGTTATTTATTGGCGTATAACTGATGGAACCATGTTGGAAGGGCTATATTGCACAGTTTTACAGATTTTCAGTTGTTAGAGCTAGTACTCTGACTATAAAATAGGAAAAATGTTCTTTAAAATGTACTCATTAAATATCAAAGAGAATGGGAAAATATAAAAGCCATAGCTTGGAATAATAGTCAATAAAAACATTGTGCCAACACGAGTCACTATGTTCAAAATAAATTTTCTTCCATGCTCCATATAAACTTAGTGCTAAAAGAATGTTTAAATAAGAGGGAGCCCTGTTTTGTGAGTTCTTTCTAAATCTTGTTCACAATTCTGCTTTATCTGTGTTTAACTCAGAAACACAAGCCTAGCAAAAGGTTATGAGTTCATTTATTGTTGGCCCTTCCTTTAGCCAGTCTTCTTTGTCGCTAGTATTTTTCCATTTTTGTGAAGTTATAGATATTCTGAATTTGGATCCTTTTGCACCACACTACTTAAGTATGATTTATTTTAATTTATTCACATTGCACATGTTTAAAATTATTAAAGTTTGACCAGAGTTTGGGAAGAGTCTTCATTCAAACTTTTTTTGGATGGAGCTGGGGGGCACTTTGTAGAGACAGGAAACATCTTGTTCTTCTAGAGCTTTCTTAGCTTCTTCATCTTTTGTCCTGATTCCCCATTCCCACCGTGACCAATAAGCCCAACAGGCACCTAACAAAGCATGCACAACCTTGACTTTTCCTCACATATGCTGTGACGTACACCTGAAACAGGGAAGGACTAAAGGGTGTGCCAACAAACCCCGGGGCCGCTATGAGCTTGGGTGCATTCCTGATGCATGTTTTCCCAGAACACGTCCATACTCCTCAAATCCATGTGGCATTGTTTTCAGTGACAGTAGAAGGCTGTGAGGAAGGGCCAGAGCCTCAGGTGCTGTTAGTACAAGTCTTTCCTAAACACATCCAAAAAGCTACTGCCATATCATTCTTGATCTAGTGCCACAAATAAACAGCAACGCTTGGGCCCTGGGCAATGCTCTTTGAACAGCTCTGAGATTGTTCTGAACAATACTCTGATTGTCTGTGGGGTGGGGCAGCTAGAGAGAGTCGGAGTGGGTGCTTAGAGTCTGCTATAGCAGCCATGCTAGAATAAGTTCCAAGCGCCATGAGTAATAGCCACTGCTAACGTGCAGAGAGGCTCTGAGATGTGTGTATGGCCACTGTCCCTGCAAACCTCCTGTCCTGCTATACAGTTAATAGACCTAGAAAGTGACTCATAATGTTTGTGCAGCTGGGATTGATAAAGAAACCTGGGTAAACTGGAAACTCATAAACAAAATAAAAACATTTTAAAGGAGGCAAGATTTGTGACTATTCACCAGTAATTTTTACTTAAAATTTGTATATTCACCGGTAATTTGACTAAAATGTCCTTTGATAATACATCATGGAAAGACAAAAGTGGAGATTGTGGGTTAAGTATTTATTCATGCAGGCAAGGAGACGGGCTGCCCCAAGGAGGCATGCAGGGCTTCTGTATCTTCAATCCAGAGAATGCAGAGATACTTCAAAAGGTAATTTGACCAAACTCTCTGACCATTCCAGAACTGAGAATTACCATTCTGTTTTTAATTGCCTCAGAAAGAAGACTCTATGATCTCATTTCAAAGTATAGTCAAGAGGTTTATTATACAATATAATGAAGAGCAGTACTATTTGATATAAATCTATCCCAGTGGTCCTAACTGGGGATGATTTTGCTCTCTGGGAAACATGTAGCAATTTCTAAACACACTTTTTATTGTTACAACTGGTGAGGAAGGCAGGTGTTCCTGATATCTAGTGGTAGAAATCAGGGATGCTGCTAAACCTCCTATAATACACAGTGCAACCTCACACAATAAAAGTATATCCAGCCCAAAATGTCAAAACTGCCAAGATTGAAAAACACTGATATAGACAAATAGCCAATGTGGCTAAATTATTCCCCTCTGAAACAGTTGAGTAAGGGCAAAAGATTCATAGTTTCAATACCTGGATTAATCATTAAAGGCATCTGCATATACAATGTCTTGGTCCCAGAATACTACATTAATTTCATTGAAAGATATTATTGATAATTACTCAAGTAAAATGAACAGACCTTTTTTAGTGCCTACTAACCATGCAGGCAGACTCTGTCTTCATAAGGGCCACTATATGAAAGGTAGGGAATGATGTGCACATGACACTCTGTCTAGGTATTTTAGAGGACGACACAATCCATTAGTTTGAGTAATTGTAATATGGGAAGTTGGCTTTGAACTCTTAAGCTAGTTATGCCTCACTTTCTAATAACGTAACTTGGCCATAGTTTGGAATTCTTGATTTAATTAATACCATTCACTGTTCTAAATACTTTGCATTCATTATTTTATCATATTCTCCAAACAACTCTATGAAATAGGAACTGTTATTCTCATCTTACAGATGAGCCAGACTTCTAGCAGGGACTGTCTCCAGAGTGAGTGTGCATAACCATCGTGCCACACAGCTTTTGTGGAAATGAGGGGATAGATGATTTTGGTCAAAGGATAACACCTCTCAATCACTGGCCCCTCACCTCCAAGGGAAGGAGCTGATGGTCTTTCATGTCCTCCTAGCACCAGTATTTATTATTCTAGCACCAAAAGGAAGACCATTTTTCAATAAAACAGTCATCTTGGCATTTACTTTCATGCTGTGGAGGTAAATTTTCAAATTATCTATAAAACTGGTAATCTGGGATATTGACTCTAAAGGCCATTTTATCTTAACTTTCATTCTTCGAATAGGATATCAGTCCTTGTCATTGCCTCTGCAAAGTCAAATCAATTCCATCTTGATTATAAAAATATAGTCTACACCTCATGTTCATTTAATTCATTCATTCATTCAACAAATACATACTGATTTTCTACCACATGCTGGTCAATAGGCTGAATACTTAGGATACAGTGGTGACCAATTTGACATAAACCCCTAACTTCATGGAACTAATCAATGAAAATAGAGCCTTGAAAATAAAATATTTCCAGGTAAATAAGGTAGGCATAATGTTTATCTTTGAATTATTTGAATTTTTGCCATCCTTATTCCCCTGAATTCCCAATTTATATCTATTCTTATAATAAGGTATAGAGTTTTTCCACATTTGTTTTTCAAATGGATATAGGCATGACCCCCCTGGAAGGCATGAGTAAAATTGAAAGAATTCTGTCATTTAACTCTTTCTGAAACATTTAAATAATATAAAGATGTATTAAGCAAAAAGATACTAATATGATTTTCTTATTGCAATGATTTATTTCCAGAGATCTTCTAGGTTTCACTCAAATGTAAATCAATGAAAATATTTTCACAAATTCATACCTGAAATAAAATGTATCAGGCTGAGACATTAAAATCAATTTCATTTTTATACAATGCTCCTTTTTCCCATGTTCTATTTTAAAGAACTCAGTTGAGTTGCTTTGCTATATCACCTTAACTATGATAAGGAAGATTTTTTTCTATCAGATCCCTTGTCAAAACCATTTACTCCTCCTTTATATGATTTTCATGTTGTTCCCTGCATCTGGAAGCCCCTATTGTTTCCTTCTCCAATAGAAGCAGCATTCACTTCAAAGCCCTATTTGAGATTATTTCATTTATGTACATGTGTTTATTTTATACTTTGATCTAGCCCAAAAATATTTGAAGTAGACAATAATAAGACACGTAGAAGATGACCCAATAGCATCAGTTAAAAGTGGGGCAAGAGAAGAAAGTAAAACAAAAGTAGAGATGAAACAGAGCCAGGAATGAATCTAAAAATGCATATTACAATAGCCCACATATGTCCAATGGGTGGGCCATAAATCCGGCCCTAAATTTTCTGGCAGCCAACATGAAAAGAGAAATCTTATCAGTTATACAATTCATAGTAAGCATGATACACTAACAATCCAAATTTCCCAAGGAAGTCTAATTATTCTTGGTACCCAGACCAGACAAAAACTCTCCTTGAGATCATCATAAGTGGGTGTCATAATGAACAATCACCACAGCTTCCTCCCTGTTCATAAAAGATCCACAGGGCTGATTATTAAGGTGATTCTTGAGGTAGACTGGCAGCACGTGCTCAAGCACTGTACAGGGAAAGGATGTGTTTCTGGAAAGAAGGAAAGACAGAAATGACTAATACAACCAAAGCAGTGTTCCAGCTTCCAATGATCAGCTTTGATCTAGCTATATAATTTAGAATATATGGAGGCAGATAAAGCTTAGCAATCTTCTCTTAATATTGTTCCTCTTAGCTTTTGATCAACATTATTTTGGTGACAAACTTGTTATTAAATGTGGCAAATGCATTGAGAATGGCTATTCCCTGTGCCATTGAGTCCGTCCTCCACTATCTGAACAGACCGAGAGCTGGGCTAGGGTTCTATCCTCTTACAGAAGCTGAGGAGTTCATAAAGGCACATATCCAATGGACAGCTGGGCCAACCCCCATGAGGTGAGCAGACAGACTACTTAGGATTATGTTTAGAAAGTTATTGTGAACCTACTGCAGACCCAGATAAACAGTAGTGGAGGCCCCAAAGTTCTATTCCATTTAGTAGGCCCAAATAATATGCCCATTTAGTATGCCCAAGTATTAGCCCAAATAAGCCAAAGGTAATTAGACACTGCTTTGGCCAAAATAAAAATCAACATAGCACTGAAAATATCACTATCTTTGAGCAGAATATTTTCTATTGTGTGTCTCAAGATAAGCCATTATGAAATGCACATCAAGGAAATAGCAATAAGTTGTATGGGATTGTTAGTTATTTATAAGCCAGCTAAAAGATGAGAATATCTAACAAAGACAATCACTTGTTTGGAAAAAGAAAAAAAGAAAAGGCAAAAAGGCTTATCAGTGGCCTTTCTTTTGGACAATAATTGGCCAGCAGGGTCAGAGGCCTATTGAGGTCACTCCTTGTTTAAAATAATAGAACCATAATATTCATGGAAAAAAGAATGTGCTACTTTTCTCAATACCAGGAGAGGGAGGGGTTGAAGTTAGCTCAACCAGATCATTAAGAACCAAGTCTGAAAGAGGGAAACCTACACACAATCCTTTGTAACCCCAAAGACAATGGTCTGCTGTGTCAAAAGACTATTTCTACTGGCTCTGCTCCCAGCGGAATCATAATAGGGTCAGTTTTATAAAAACATCTAAACCTGGGGCTCTGTCTAGATTACGCACATACTCTTCAAGCAGCCAAATCTTGTACACAAGAATCAAGACCAAGGAACTGTCAATAAATTCAGCAACAATGTGATATTTCCAGTGTGTTTCTCTAGAAGGGAATAAGGAGGATAGCAGCCGGCTATAAAAGAGTAAGCTTTGCTTTGTGCTTTCTGCTCCTCATACAAAACATTGGCCTATGAAAACTAAACTTGTAATTTGACAGTCAAATACCTGGCATACAATTTAGGGCCATTGTCCAATAATGAAAGGCTATAACTTGGAATAGGTATTGTCCTTTTAGAATATAGAATAAATTAAACTGCTCATTTAAGCAGGTGGGGCTGTCCCTGTAGTGTGAATAATGGCAGGAAAGTTGGTGAGAGTGGTCCTTGAATAGATTTGGAGGAAAACAATCTTCCCTAGCATCTAACAACCTTGCCTAATGCAACAACGTAGCTCGGATTCTGACGTAAATTATATTTTTAGTAAGTTTTTTGAGGTAGTGATAAACTTGAAAAACGTTTTCAATTGTATACATTTCCAAGTGGTCACGTGAGATTTTTGTTTCATGTGATACCTCATTAACCTCACTGCAGAGGGTTGAAGGTATTCCACTTTCTGCTGATATTGGAAATGAGGTACCCTCTTGAGAGTTTAAATAGTCCTCAGCTAATAAGAGGCCACTTCACGCACTCAAAAACCACTCTCAACCTCTATTGATTCCCTAGGGCTGCCATAACAAAGTAACCTGATTATCTCCATAAAGGCCCTGTTTAAAAATAAGGTCATATTCTGAGATACTGGGTTTAAGACTTCAACATATTTTTTTTGAAAATGAAACCCACAACACAATGCCAACTGACCTATTCTGCAAGATGGAAAAAAGATTCTTCAGAACTGACCGCTTTAAGCAATGATGAGACCTTGCCATCCAACAACAGGTGATCCTGAAACTAAAGAACAAAGAACAATGACCCCTCTGCTCCCCACCACAAGAAAGGGATAGCTCTGTCACTCCTTTAGGAGCTGATATGAACGTGATATGTGCCGTTCTTTTCTTTTCACAGATGAGAGGTTGTATGGGGTTGTGACTGAGGCAGAAAAACTGGAGCCACGAGGCCTGGGTTCAAATTCCAGCACCACTACCTATTAGCAGTGGAACTTTCAATAAGTCTTTTATCATCTCTGATCTGCACCTAATTCATCTTCAAAATGGAAATAATAGAATTTACCTCCTGGGGATCTTGTGAGATGTAAATGGCTGTCTCTCTACATATATATCTATATAGAGATATATCTATATATCTCTCTATATCTATCTATATAATCTATATCTATCTATATGTATCTATATATAGAGAGATAGATTTATCTATATAGATATATCTAGATATGTAGATATCCATATATGTATATATACACACATATGTCTGTGTATATATAGATTTAAATGCCTCTATATGTAGATATATATAGATATATAGATATGTCTATGTCTCTAGAGAAGTATTTAAATATATATTTATATATACTTATTTATTTTTTATATATATGCGTATGTATATATATATACAGTACTTAGAACAGAAATTGGCACACAGTCAGCTAATGCTAATGTAGGTGTTTTAAAGACAGACAGTTTAAATAAAGATATTATTTTTAATTATGAGGAGTAATGCTCACCATCTCAACAGGAGACTGATTATCAAGGAAGCTAGATTTCCCCAGGCACCCCCTTAATGACTCTCATTTCATATCCTCTCTACTCAACTGTGATTCCGTTTTTTATGCCCTTCCTCAATTAAAAATTATAACAAAGAAGCCTCTCAGTCTCATTCCACCTCACTCTGATCATTTTGCTCAATTTGATCAACACATCAATATTAGAAGGCAATTGCTTCTTGGACTAGTATCTTCATCTCCTGACAGCTTGTTTCCTCCAGATTATCATAAGAAAGTTCCCCAAAACTGTCTTGTTTTCCATTTCTTCTACACCTTATAAAACTTACAGGACTGTGATGCACATAACCAAGTGCTGGGTAAATCTCAAATAATTGGAAGGTAAATACAAACTAAACTTAAGTAGTAGGAAGAGGATTCTTTATTGCAAACAAATCTGCATATCCGATGATCTTTTTTTGAACTCTTATTGTTCACAAATGTTCAGAAAACTCCAGCAAGGGCATAGAATGAAAACCTGAGGAAAGATGATGGCTGGAAAAGATTGGCTTCATGCCTAATGTTGCTTTATCATGATTCTGGCAGGTAATCAATAGGAAACTCTGTTGCATAGACATAAATCATAATTGAGTTTTCATCAGGCCTGTGCCAAATCTGTGCCTGTATGAAATCTAGGATCCTGGTGCCAAGGTGCCTTATCAGTCCATATGCAAATATGCCTTTTGATGAAATCAAAGAACAGTAGAATTCAGATGAGATTGAAGACTTGTGCTGCCAAAGTCAGGTAGACAATTCTTCCATTGGCCAATGACTAAACAACGACCGCAAAGGGCAGCCTTTCTCAGATGACGTTGTTCCTTAGATGCTCAAGGGGATTCAACAATGGGAAGAAAATCAACCATAATGGCCATTCCCCTAAAAGCCTATGCACAAGGACCTTTCTCCAAAATCCCTGTAAACTTTATTTGAAATGTATTGAAAGACCACCAACAAACACTGAAGAAAAGCACGTAGTTTTCTCAAGGCAAAAGAGAAAACATGGTATTAAAGACTTATCTCCTCTAAATGTTAGCAAATAGGATGAAATTTCTAGAGTTTCATCCTTTTCTCTAAGATAATATATCTGAAACTCAAGCTAATGTAAAAGGAATAAATTTAGTTCTATTCTTATTTGAGGGCAGATGATTACATTAAGATGCGTAACTATGCTTACAGGTTTATAAGAATCAGTACTTTTGAAATTCTTTTGAATATTTCTTAAAATTCACTTTTTCAAAGATCAACCTTCAGAACTTTTTAAAAACCCACTGGCAAGTGACTAGCCTGGAAAAAAAATTCTATCTAGGTATTTGTTCAACCATCCAGACTGCCCTCCATGCTTTCCCACAACACACACACAAAGAAGAAGATTCCCCCAGATCCATACTGTCCACTATAGTAGCCACAATACACAGGTGGCTATTTAAATTTAAATTAACTAAACATAATTCAAATACAAAATTCAGTTCCTCACTGATGCTAGCTACATTTCAAGTGCTTAATACTAATGTGGCTAGTGGCTTTCATGCACTGCAGGCATAAAACATTTACATCATTGCAGAAAGTTGTGTTGAACAGCTCTGTAAGACTACACCATTCCATTTGCTTGCAGAAATATCTGAGCTTTGTTCCATCATAGAAGATGGGGCTCCTTTTCTCTCCAGGTTCTCCAGAGAAGCCCAATCTCACTAGCAAATAATGTGCCCCCACAGAAAGGACCACAGTTTTCTTTCCCTGAGCCCGGAAGCATAAGGAAAGAACTATTAGGATTTTGATTAGGCCAGCAATTCTCAACTGGATTGAGGAAGGAGAGGCAAATCAAATTCGCTATGAGTGTTTTTTCCATACACAGACACATTTGAGAATTTCTGCATATTACAAAACATTTACCAATAGGGCATTATTGTACTTGTAAAAGATATGAGTGCTAAAAAAGCATTAGAAACTACTGACTTAAATGACTGATAATTATCATAAGAGCAGCTCTTTATAGACATTACTATTTTCTTGCAACTGTACAGGATGATTTTTACATATTTTGGTTTAATTTGCCACAAAAACCTTTGAGATAGGTATTACTGTTATCACCACTTTACAGGTCAGAAAGGCTGCCCAATTCACACAAGTGGTGCATGGTATAGGTAGGCTTAATACCATGCCTGGATGATTCTAAAGCCCATGTTATACACTCCTCTAAACCTCCTCCATAATGTGGAAACTATGGATCATAAGCCATAAACAGCACACCTGGAGTCTGTCTATGGTCTACATAAAGTTGGGAACCTTTTATGTTCCTGATAGAGAAGTTCAGGCCCATGAATAATCTAATTCAAACATTTCCAGTCCTGCCCATAAGCAATTCCTGCCTGCTCCCTATACTCCCACACAAACTTAGTCAGACCTTTTTCTGGTTGGAGTCTTTGATGCTCTAGCCATCAAGACTGACAGCCAGGGCTCTGGCCCTTGGGCCAATGGTTGTGTCATATCCCTGGTAAGTGTGTCATTGACTTGCCACGGTGTGAGTCAAACAGGTAATTTCCTAAATATCACATATATTTACATGGATGCAACTAGGATGAGACAGAAAAAGCAGATGAAAACTATTTTTCATATAAATGAACCTACTGCGTCCTTTCTGTGTACCAAGCATATTGATCCTTTCCTTGTTTGCAACAGAATGTTTTTAAAGAATGAAAAAAGGTTGTTGGAGATAAAAAGCACATTTTGCAGTTGAGTAACTTAGAAGGCAGATCAAAGGAAAAAAAATACCCTTTTCAAAAATATTCAATAAAAAAATGTTTATATATGCAGTATTACAATTAAATTCTATAGAGTGTCTAGTTATATATTTTCTGAAATATTCGCTCAAAGGAAAGCTTTAAATGATAAGGAAATGAAATCATGTTTAACCATTGTTTCCAATATTGCATTCTCTGACTTAAAAGATCATTTTAAATTATATATGTGTGTATGTGTGTGTATTAGCCCTTCTAACATCACTTACATAAAGCTTAGAGATGCTGAAAAGAATAGCAAGGTGAATAAGAAAAAAAGATAAAAATGGAGATGGTAGGGAATGACTACTTACTATTATGTAATACAAAAGACAGCACTCACTAAACATTGTTGACCTATTTTTGGTAAAATGAAATTAAGCAAAAAGTGCTGAAGCAAAAATCAACACAGGCAATGATGTTCAAAAAAAGGTTAGCGCCTGTTGTTTGGTAAGCAGAACAGACTGTAAGAAGTCATACTGTTCTAGTTAACGCCAAGATGTTTGATTAACAGGAAACGCAAACTAAAATGCCCATAGGAATGAGGCAGATAATATAATGAGTGAAGAAAGCTGATAATACAAAAAATAACAATGTATTTGCAATGATTATTGGCAAAAAGATTTGTGTGGGAAGATGTCTTGTAGAGCTTGGCAAGCTTTTCCAAGTCCTACCTGACATCTCGTCATTGGGATGAGGTTGATATTCTATTTTGTTGTTTTTAAAACTGGGAGGATGGGTGACAGCCAAAATTCTATTCCAGCCTTTTGTTCCCCAAGACCAATCAAGTTTCCTAATTTTTCTTGAAGTTAAGAGCAATTTGGGGGGATAATCATCTGGAATGCTGACTCCATGACCCTTTCCCCAGTGTAACAACCATAACCGGCTAAAATTACTTTTTAAAAAATATTTTGAATCTCTGCAAATAGTGCTAATGTCATACAATACATGGTGAACT
The DNA here is from genome assembly GCF_003255815.1 of Theropithecus gelada. Taxonomy (NCBI): domain Eukaryota; kingdom Metazoa; phylum Chordata; class Mammalia; order Primates; family Cercopithecidae; genus Theropithecus; species Theropithecus gelada. The sequence continues at coordinate 56,568,367 of NC_037681.1, forward strand.
ATTTATTGGGAAAATCTATTAAGTCTCTATCAGAACAGTGAGTCTGTAACATTTGAGCCATAACCTGTTCTTCCCCATACCAGACCAGCAGGACACAGGTAGATGCACCCAAGAACAAAGAATCCCTCTTCCTTTAGCTCCCAGTCTAAGGTGACAGTATCTCCCCCAAAGAGAAAAGCCACCAGCCTTTTTATATTCCCTAGCTCTGTGCTGCAGAAGCTCTAATCCAGACCAGACTAGCTGAGAGATCCGGGATTCCCTTCCTAAACTCAACCCCTGATCATAAGGCAGAAGCCCTCCCCTAGGCATGCTGTAATGAGAATAGCGAGCCCTGATCAACTTCAGCTGAGCTTATTCACAGGGCAGAGTTTCCATACCAATAAGACCAGATGCTATCACTCCAATCCAATATCCCTTTTGTAAAGCAGCATCATTACTCTGATATCAGACCACTGTTCTCACCTCCATCTCTAAAGCAGTGGTGCACATATTTTTCTCAGCTGGAGAGGAAGGTCTCAAGAATAAAGCACTCTGTAGATATCCCTAAAAGGACTGACTTTACTTGGAACAGAGCATGAGAATGTTCAAGTCTAAGGAAAATGTCCAAAACAATGGAAATTTTGGTTGTAAGCAATTAAGAGGGATTGGTAGCTCCATGGTAGCAACAAGCTAAACCTTATACCACTGTGAATTTAATAAAAAGAACTAGGGAAAGAGACATCTAAGAAGGGCCTTTGTGGTGTCAAAACAAGCCTCAAAACTGGCCTTAAAGACTGCCCCTGTTAAAGGGGACCGAATTTAATTGAATCAGACAGTAGAGCAATTCATGCCCACAATGTATGTTTTGCTATGACACCAAAAGCACAAACAACAAAATAAAATAAATAAATACGTTGGACTTCATCACAATTAGTGAGTTTTGAGGTGGGAGGATTGCTCAGTTGAGACCAGGGGTTCAGGGCCACAAATGAGCAAAAAAATGAGACCCAGTCTCTAAAACAAACAAACGAAAAACCTTTTTGCACTTCAAATGACACCATCAAGAAAATGAAAGGCAGAAAATATTTGTCAAATCATATGTCTGACAAAGGACATGCATCCATAATATACAAAGAACTCACACTCTGCAGTAAAAAGACACATAACCCAAATAAAAAATAGGCAAAGCATTTGAACAGACAGCTCTCTAAAAAAAGATATATAAATAACCAATAACACATGAAGACGTGCTCAACATCATTAGCAATAAGGAAATTCAAAATCAAAACCACAACGAGATACCAATTTATACTCACTAGCATAGCTATAACAAAAAATGTAAAATGGTGTGGCCATTTGGGAAAAACAGTTTAGCAGTTCCTTGAAGTGTAAAACATGGATTTAGCATATGACTCAGCAATTCCAATTTTAGGTATATGCCTAAAGGAAATGAAAACATATGTCTACTCAAAAACTAGTACACAAATGTTCATAAAAATATTATGTATAATATTCCCAAATTGGAAACAACCCAAAGTGTTCATCAACTGATGAATGGATAAATAAAATTTGGTATAGCCATGCATTGGAATGCTACTCAGCAAGAAAAAATAATGAAGTATTTATACATGCCGAAACATGAATGAACCTTGAAAACTTTATGCTAACGTAAAGAAGCCAGCTAGAAAAGATCACATATTGTATGATTCCATTAATACAAAATTTTCAGAAGATGCTCTCTCTATAGAAAGACATAATAGGGTGGGCTGAGGGAAATAAGGAGTGACATGATAGGTATAGAGTTTCCTTTTGGAGTGATAAAAATGTTTTAAAATGTATTGTGGTGATGGCTACACAACTTTGTGAATATATTAAAAACCACTAAATTGTACATGTGGGGTAAGTTTTATGGTATGCAAATTATAATACAATAAAACTGGCTTTTGTTTTTTTTAAAAAAACACAGCAATTCAGGATTCTAAAATAAGATGACTTTTTAAATGTTTAAAACAACCTGGAGATGTAAATGTTCTCTCATACAACTTAAAAATTCTTGCTCAGATAAATGGACAAAATTTTCAGTAATTTCGCAGAAGGCCAGAGAAAGGAATATATATTTAGCTTAATCTTTTACAAACTGACTACAACAATTAAATTTTGGCTTTTATTTCTTATATATTTCAACATGTTTAATGCAACGCTTGAAAGAAGTTATGTAATTCAAAGAGAATTGATTCTACAATGACACTAGAAAGTGGCAGATTAACAAATATACTTGGTTCATGTCAACTATTTTGTAACTTCCTTAGACCTCTATCTTGAGAAATGAATAAGTTGGCATCAGGTTATACAGTAAAAAGCAGGGCCTTTCAGGGTAAAAGGTCAGAAAGAACACTTTATATTCTTAGACGGCCTAAAAATTAGAATTTTTACATGACCTCCAAGTGAGTTTATAACACAGTCATGGACGTATGGAAGCACACTGTTAGGATCAAAACATTGTTCATCATGCATCTTGTGATGATTGGTTTTATATATCAATGGGACTTGGCCACAAGGTGCCAGACATTTGGTCAAATATTATGCTGGCTCTGTCTGTGAAGGTGTTTCAAGATGTGATTGACATTTGAATCAGTAGATTGAGTAAAGCAGATTGCCCTCCCTAATGTATGTGGGCCCTATCCAATAAACTTAAGATCTGAATAGAACAAAAAGGCAAAGTAAGAGGGAAATCATGCCTGAATGCTCAAGTCGGCACTTTGGACTTCTCTGATGTCCAGACTCAGACTAAAACATCAGCTCTTTTTTGGTCTCAAGGCTGCCTGTTTTCAGATGAACTCAATCCCATTGGCTCTCCTGGTTCTCAGACTTTCAGACTCAGACTGGAACTACACACAGCCTCTTCTGGGTCTCCAACTTACTGACTGCAGATCTTGAGACATCTCAGCCTCCGTAATTGTGTGAGCCAATTTTTTATACTAAATACCATTATTTATAGGATTATTTTAATAAAAATAATCAATAGGATATAGAGAGAGATTGTTTATTGGTTATTTTCTCTAGAGAACCTTGACTGATATACATTTTTAACTTTTTGCTATTCTACTAGATCACAATTCTTATAATAGTCTATGAATAAATGTTTTTGTCAATCCTTTAATTACATTGATGGTAGTGTGATTACATCACATTATATAGTGTTAGTGGTCTATGTGTGTTGAAAATATTTTTAACTAAAGTAATATTTATAATATCTTACAATTTTTGAAACCTCATTTTGGCTTCTGGAAAAGTTTTAATCTCTAGAAGTGTTATATAATAGTAATGGTTCAATTCTTTTTTCTCAAGCCTAGAAAAACTCTGGTGGAAAAACCTGGACCCCCAGTCAGAGCACTTAGCTCCCCATTAACTTGTAGTACCATGATCGATCTTAAACTCTACTTATACCTCGGAGTAATCAAATGGATGTTGATGGTGATCATTCCCATCCTTCTTTGTCAATAGGGTTTATATGAGGATCAAATCAGATAAGAGATATATAAAATGGGTTTAAAGAAGGGAAGTATACAATAGTGATATAAATTTACTGTGTTGAGAAAAGATATAAGAATAATACAATGGACTTTGGGGACTCAGAAGAAAGGGTAGGTAAAGGATAAAAGACTACACATTGGGTACGGTGTACACTGCTCGGGTGACGGGTGCACAAAAATCTCAGAATCACCACTGAAGAAGAGCTTATTTATGTAACCAAACACCGCCTGTTCCCCAAACACCTATTGAAATTTTAAATAATTAATTAAATTAAAAACATAGATGAATAAACATAGATATAATTTTTAAAATAAAAAAACAGTTTACTGTGTCTAAATAGTTACATGTTATTAATATTTTAGTATTGACTGAAACATTTTCAAGGACAATAGAGAAAACATAATGTGCACCTGAAATAGAATAAAATCTATAAATTAGAATAAAATTTGAGCTTACTGCATGTGTATAATGCAAAAAAAGTGCTTGATCATTTTCTGCTTCTTTAATTTACCGTACAATTTGGAATGAAGTAAACTTGCTATATGCATGTAGTAGATGAACTATTAAATTAATTTCATGAAGCCAAACCTCATAACAGTATTGTTTATTGACATGGAAAGGCACTTCACTTAGACTACGATACAGATGCTTATGAATATAGTGATTTTCATGTAATACCACCAAAGAAAAGCCTGTTTCACCGAGAGAATCATGTTATTTGAAACTGCCAAAAACTTTGAAGCCCAATGCCAGGTATTGCATAAGTGCCTCATTAATATTTGTAGACTGATTAGAGGGAAAAAGCACTTATGTATAAATAAGGACATGGAATATAAGAACATGAAGATAATTCTTTCACTCAGTATTTCAGTACCATGTCATTTGGAGCCTGAAACATAACTGAATAGAGAACTTGGAGAAGTTCCAGAAAAATGCAATGAAAATGATTAAAGAGTTGGAAAATGCGATCTATAAATCATGACTACAGGAATTGGGAGTTATCTAACCTGAAAAGAAAAACTACATGAACACACCAGAGTCATGTGTCTGAAACTTAGAGATGGTGAGATTTGCCATGACCCACCCATACAGGTGTACAAGCAGAAACAAATTCAGAAGCAACAAAGATTTTTTTCAAAGTATTCCTATTATTTCTGTAAATATCTCTTTCTCTTGTGATTTTCAAAGAAACCAACAGCAGCCCTGGGACAAGGACTACAAACATTTTATCAGGTGCCACTGAGTGCCAGGCACCTTGCTAGGCATCGTGGAGAAAAAGGAGTAGAGTATGGTCCCTAACCTCCAGGATGGTGGGGATCAGTGGAGGAGACAAACACGTAGAGACTTGCAGGATGTCTGAAAATCTCCTGTAATCAAAGAATGTGCAAAGTTTTTGAGTAGTTCTAAGATTTGTACAATCAAGTTTATGTGGGATGCTGGGGTGGAGGAGGAGCTGTTTCACCAGTGTCGTCAAGCTGGGAATGAGCTTGTTGGGAAGAAGCTGGCAGGAGGATGGCAAGGCTGTTCTCTAAGGGTGGGGGAGCAAGTGCAAAACAAACTTGTGAAAGATAGCGAGAGCCTGAACCAATTGGATTAGGAAGAGCATATATAAGAAATGTTACTACCTCTACTTTGCAGATGAAGAAATTGAGGTTTAAGGATCTTGGTAACTTGTGAAATGTTAGCAGCAATTAATACTAGAGCTGGAATTTGAATCCACTATTCCTGATTTTCTACAAATCCCTGTTACTCATTTAGCTATCCTAATATCCCATGGTTTAGCAGACAAGCACTTCTTTCCATTAGAACCGAAGTCGTTATCAATAGAAAATCCAACTTATACAGTAATTTGGTGGTGGGGAGAGAGAGATGTCATAGGCACACACACGTACATACGCACACACACACAAGTTATTTGTAAATATAAAGAAGTATAATTTAGTCAAACAGTCATTTAACAAAGAATAAAGCATCTCATCTTTATTTGTTCTGTTACACCCTGCATAGTGAAGAGATGTAAACTTAAATTAGATCATTTTCAATGTGTTGTTTGAAGTCAAAATAAAATGCAGTATCATACTTGCACTGTTAGGAAATACCTTTTGTTACTGCTCCTGCTACAGCTTCACATCTTCTCTTTTCTTTGTGTTTTAAATTGAACTGTTTTGCAGGCCTTGAGTCAGTATAACAATTTTTTAAAAAATTCTAGACTAACACCTGCAAAATATGGGAGAGGAGTTAGCTTGGTGGAGTACAGGCAAACGACAGGACCAAGCAAGAGTAAGTATATTAAGGAGTTAGCAGTTTAATTTATTTTATTATTTTATATTTTTCTCCATAGTCTGAGCCTGCCTAATAAAATTACTCCTGAATTTCTGCATTTTACAAATCTAGTATTATTTAAATCTCAGTTTTCTGTCTCAATAACTGACTGAAATGAAGAAAAAATCTAGTCCCATTCTTTTTATATCTATTTTGAAAGTTTCAGTAGGATAAATTTCACAGGAAAAAAAATTGGCAAAAATAAAACAATATTTTGAGACATTCTGCTATTTCTTAGAAAGTTCTCAGGCAATCTCCCAGTTAAAGAAGTTGCTCTAGAAGACCTCATACGAATATTCCTACCTGACCACATCTTCAAAATGTCCTTCTTTTATCCCATCACATGTGATAAAATCACCTCAAATTTTAATATTAGAGCTCACTCTCTTTGTTCAATTTCCAAATGTCCTAACTGCAATTCTATCCCATTTGTGGGTAGCAGCATGAGGATATGAACGCTGGCCCGTTCCCCACACTCGCTCTTCCTCCTCTCCTTGCACAGAGCTCTATAATAAATGAGGAATGCACAATCAGGCCTGAGGTTCCCATCTGCTCGTGATTACCTCTATACACTTGCCTGGAGGAATACACTGGAAAGTCACTGAAAAGCAGGGCAATGTCTTCGTCATTAGTTTGTAAGAATCATGGCTGTCCTGATATGATTTAGAACATGAACACCGTGACCTAAATGTTCTCAGAAGGTATTAGTCTCACTGCCCTGCCCCTTTTGGGGAACCCCCTGGTTATTTTCCGAGAAAGAGTGCTTCTAAAAGCTAATAGTTCGAAGTATAAGCTTTAGTACACATCTGAACTCTTGAATGCATGTCAAGCTAACCTAAAAAATTGAGAAATTCTGTCGTATCCTATTAGTGAACGCTGATCAGTTCTGACACCACTGAGGAGAGAGTTAAAGTTTAGAGACTTCCAGGAGCTGATGTCCATACACTGGCAGAGAGATCTCACGAGCTGGTCTCTGCAAGGACAGATCTCCCAGTGTGAGCGTGGGAGGCAGAAGCTGCAGGTACATGAGCCAGAGGAGCAGCATGAGCTCATATCCTAAGAAAAATGGCTCAGGTTAAAATTGGAGACATGTATCTGAACATATCATCTAGGTAAGGAGATCCTGGGGTAGGAAACGGGACCTGGAAAAAAGAGAGAGCAAAGGAGGGTGTTTGGGAAAATTGCATCAACAGGATCATATCCATCCTCAGTGGTGTACAGTGTGGATGGGCTAGATTTATTTAGAGGTTCATGGTTGGAGCTGACCTTGCCCCATGAGATCCTCTCCCTTATTGGGACTGAGTTTACCTAATCCAGAGTATACTCCTAAATCAGAGATGCATTCTCACACTGTTATTGAGGCTGTGTTCTTTCTGGGTCATGGATGAATGGGATCCAAGGAACTATTTCGAGCATATTCCAGCTGCCTCCAAGAAGTAGATGTGAATTACTGGGTTCTATTGGAATTGGTAGGCTTTCAGCAGTGAGGCCAGGGGCTGGTAAACCACAGTTTACCAGTGAGGCCAGGGGCTGGTAAACCACAGTTTACGATGCACATGAGGAAAAGCGATGGACTCAGCTGCCACAATTACATCACACTCATTCTTGGCCCCGGCAGGTAGTGTCTGTGTGTCAGCAGAAAGAGGTCACAGAGTCTTTAGGGTGAGCTGAAATTCTAGCAACTGCCAGGGTAATGATGAAACCAGGAGGTACAGAAAGAATTGGAAGGGATACCCAAGAGATAAAAAAGCAGTGGAGTTTCATGTGTGAAATCCACAGGGGCTGCTGAGTGGACCAGTCATGTGATCTTTAAAATATATAGTTTTAAATGTACTCCTCTCAGATCAGGTTGATATGCTTGCTCTGGTCCTTAGTCTGCAAATTTTGGAAAGGTGAATGGAAGTGTAAATAAATAGCAGCCTCCAAACTGGGATGTAAGTGGTCCCTGGCTGTCTTAGGATCCAGGAGGTTTCCTAGATGTACAGAGCATCAGGATATGGTGCCCCTGGTGGGAAGGACTGGAGTAGGGAACAAGCCATCATTTGATTTGTTACAGAAGATGCCTGCATCAGGGAAGGCTAACACATGAGGTGGTAAAAACGATGCCAAGATCTGAATGACTTAAAACAACAGAGTTCATTTCTCATGCAGGCTATATGTCCTTTGAGGGTTAGCTGGAGCACAGGAAAAGGTACTGTACTTCATTCACTCTCATTCAAGGACCACGACCAAGGGAGATTTCCTCTGTGTGCTGCTACACTCACCATGGCAAGAATAGGAGAATGTGGCAAATCATGCACCAGCCCTTAAAACTTCAGCCCACGGCTGGGTGTGGTGGCTCACTCCTATAATCCCAGCATTTGAGAGGCCGAGGCAGCGGATCACCTGAGGTCAGGAGTTCAAGACCAACCTGTCCAGCATGGTGAAACCCCATCTCTACTAAAAATACAAAAATTAGCCAGGCATGGTGCTGGGTGGCTGTAATCCCAGCTACTCAAGAAGCTGAGGCAGGAGAATCACTTGAACCCAGGAGGCAGAGATTGCAGTGAGCCAAGGTCATGCCATTGGACTCCAGGCTAGGCAACAAGAGGAAAACTGCATCTCAAACAAACAAACAAACAAACTTCAACCCACAAGGGATATTTGTTATTCCTTCTCATATTTCATTAGCCACAGCGTGTCATGTGGCCCTATGGGGGCAGTGAAGCGCAATATTTCCACGTGTCCAAAAGGAGAGCTAAAAATATTTCATAAACAGTACAAATGACTACCAAAATGCATACTTCATTAAGATGGCTCTTGGTGGTTGGCGGGGGGTGGGGTGGAGATGAAATTATAGTGTAGCTGAACAGTTCAGTAATTCAATAGACAAGAGACAGTAACTCAGGCATTGCCACCTCACCTGACCTCAGTCCTCTCCTTGACCTCGGAATAGATTATAAGAATCAATTTTTATGATAAGCTGAATAATGTCACCCCCAAATATATCCACATCCTAATCCACAGAATCTGTGACTATGTTACCTTCTATGGCAAAAATGGACTTTGTAGGGGTGATTAAGGATCTTGAGACAGAGAGGTTATCCTGAATTATCCAGGTGGGCCCCATGTAATCATAAAAGCCCTTAGAAGAGGGAGACAGGACTGCGAGTCAGAGAAGGAGATATGATGACAGAGTCAGAGTAAGAGAGAAATTGAGAGATGTTGCCCTGCTGGCTTTGAAGAGAGAGGAAAAGGTTAGAATCCAAAGAAGGCAGATAATCTTTAAAAGCTGGAAAATGTAAGAAAATGGATTCTTGAATAGAGCCTCCCAAAAGAACATAGTCCCGCCCACACCATGATTTTAGTAGTTAGAGCATTTCAGACTCCTGAACTCCAGAACTATAATTTGTTCCAGTAGCAACTGGAAATGAATACAGTATCCCAGAAAATGTGATGTAAGAGGTAGAGGATCAGATGACAGTCAGATCCTGGAATGGGCAAGCTTTAGATGACCTGAAGCTTTGTTGCAAAGATGCAGCATCTATATATGATAAGTATGAGTTTCACTCACAATATTCAAACCTATTGATCTGGAAGAGCAAGCAGCTCCAACTCCAAAGGTAGTTGCAACAGGAAAAGTTACATTTGAAATGAATAAAACACAACCTCAAATGTGCAATAAAACATGCCTCTTCTTGCTTTTCTTCCTCCTAACCTTTCCTTCTTCACATTTTCTTCTCTCAGTCTCAATTCCTTTCCATTTTAGTTGAACCCAGCAGCAGAAGCCAAAGCTTAGCAGGGTGCTGCCATTCTTCAAACACCTTCAACTGCAGACTATTACATGGTTTCAGCACTGGAGAAGATATTTTAAAAGTAATAGGGCCAACCACACATCCAAAACTTAAATCTGCTCCAAGATTAATAGCCAAACACCTCTGATGAGTGGGAACTCACTGCTTCTCAAGATAGTCTTTAGTGGCTTGATAGAAATCTCATCTTCAGATTAGTTTCTTTTTAAGGTTGTAGTAATGAGATTCTTTTGATGAAGTGGATGGAAGAAGATTGAGACCTAGACATCTCCCAGGTACTAGAGGTCCCTACAAAAATAACCTACAACACAGGTACCAGGGTAATGAAGGGAGGAGAGGAGAAAACAGACCCTAGGAAGCAGGAAGTAAGCATATCCCAGGAAATAAGCAAGTCAGAATTGCTTTTGACCTGCTCCAGTGTTTCTTCATAACTATGTAATATCAAAGAGGTTGCCTTTCAAAAATGTGTCCTAGAATAAATTAGCCCCATTGTTAAGTTATCTCATATGCAATAACACAGCAGCCAAAAGACTTTGAAGTAACTGCCATTGTTTTTAGAATTAATCGTACTATATATATATATATATGACCAAATATATATAATATGGAGATGGAGTTTCACTCTATCACCCAGGCTGGAGTGCAGTGGCATGATCTCAGCTCACTGCAATCTCCGCCACCCCGGTTCAAGCAATTCTCCTGCCTCAGCCTCCCGAGTAGCTGGGATTACAGGCAACTTCCACCACGCCCAGTTAATTTTTGTATTCTTAGTAGAGACAGGGTTTCACCATGTTGGCCAGGCTGGTCTCAAATGTCTGACCTCAGGAGATCCTCCCACCTCGGCCTCCCAAAGTGCTGGGATTACAGGCGTGAGCCACCAAGCCTAGCCCCAAATCTATATTTTCTATTTGCTTTCCATCCAAATCCATTTCAGGTCTTTCTCTGCTCTGGTCTGGGTCTAACCCAGGAGGCTATCCTGGGAGGTTAATCCATGAGGTCTTAGCCAGGAGGCTAACCCCAATGGCCAGCATCACACAAGATCACTTGCCCTCTGGTTTCTGGTTGGATTTGGCCAATGGGAGACCCTTACAGAAGATAATAAAGTGGGAGAAGATGAGATTGGGTCATTTATTCTCCTGCCTAAGCAAATCAATTCTGATAAACCACCCAGTTCCTTCCCTGTGGCTTCAGTTAGCCTCTTGTTCCAGTAACAAAAATTCCTTTCCCTCTCCTTTAAGTCCCAGGATGGTAACAATTATCTGTTGCTGCTCTTGCTGGGGCACTTGAACATGCCTTAGCAGTTCTCTAAAACCTGCCCACACATTTGTAAGTTGCTCCTTTATTGAATTACCTTTAAAATCAAAGTTGAATATACTTTCTGTTTCTTATCAGGACTCTGGCTAATAGACTGGTCTTTCTGCTTGCACTGTTGCCCTTCCCCTAAAAAGTTATCAATTTAAAACATGAGCTTGCATCATGTCATTCCTTTGCTCAACACACTCCAGTGGCTTCTCCTCTCACCAAGACTCCTAACAATAACATATGGCCCCTATCTCAACCTTATTTAACCAATCACAACTTTATAGAACAAATGTTTTAATTGTCATCAAATGAAAGCACATATTGATATGGTTTTTTTTTTTTTTTTTTTTTTTTTTTTTTTTTTTTTGAGATGGAGTCTCGCTCTGTCGCCCAGGCTGGAGTGCAGTGGCCGGATCTCAGCTCACTGCAAGCTCCGCCTCCCGGGTTCCCCCCATTCTCCTGCCTCAGCCTCCCGAGTAGCTGGGACTACAGGCACCCGCCACTTCGCCCGGCTAGTTTTTTTTTTGTATTTTTTAGTAGAGACGGGGTTTCACCGTGTTAGCCAGGATGGTCTCGATCTCCTGACCTCGTGATCCGCCCATCTCGGCCTCCCAAAGTGCTGGGATTACAGGCTTGAGCCACCGCGCCCGGCCTCCTTGATATGGTTTTGTTGTGTCCCTATGCAAATCTCATCGGGAATTGTAACTCCCACAATTCCCATGTGTCGTGGGAGGAGCCCAGTGGGAGGTAATTGAATCATGGGGGCAGGTCTTTCCTGGGCTGTTCTCATAATACTGAATAAGTCTCACGAGATCTGATGGCTTTAAAAATGGGAGTTTCCCTGCATAAGCTCTCTTTTTGCCTGTTGCCATCCACGTAAGACGTGACTTGCTCCTTCTTGCCTTCCACCATGATTGTGAGGCCTCCCCAGCGATGTGGAACTGTAAGTCCAATAAATCTCTTTCTTTCATAAATTGCCCAGTCTCGGATGTGTCTTTATCAGCAGCATGAAAACAGACTAATACACATATTATGCAACATAACTAAATATATAATTTCAAAACATGTTAATATAATGTCCTGAGGAATAAAAGAAAAACTTTTGTAATAAAATAAATTTCAGTTTCAAAATACTCAAGCACAACTACAAATGAAGACAAAATAAAGTGGTCAGAAGGTTGCACCCATATGTAGAACCACAAAAACAAATACAGACATATTTAAATGGCAACTGACAAACTGGCAATAGACAAATGGATTGTCATCAGTGACATGATTTTTCCTATAAAGTTGTGCCAGTTGGTAGTTCGTTGCCTTTCAGTTCCAAATCTATCCTTCATTGCCTGCTGCATGAAAATAGAGCTGAGTCCTTTAAATATTTTTTCTTTTTATAATGTTAACCTATGTCAGTAGAGGGTATGGGAGGTAGGGGATTTCCTTCCTGGTTCCATTGTGCTACTCTTTGCAAGATCCTATAGTGTTTTGGCTTTTACAGCACATAGTTCTTGCAGCATGGGCAGCTTCTTCAGTGTCAGCTTCGTGCTTCGTGCAGCATGACTGCTTCTCTGGGATCCAGATCCTGCAGTGCATGCAGTTTCTTCATCACCCAACTCCTGAAGCGCCTGTAGCTCCTCCAGTACCAGACTCCTGCAGCATGACCGCTTCTCCAGTGTCCAGCTCTGCAACGAATACTGGTCAGCAGCACCCAGCAGCCAATAGTTCCTTCAGCACACCCCTCAGTGTGAGTGTGTGTGTGTGTATGTGTGTGTGTGTGTGTGTGTGTATAAAGCTGGGGTCTCACTCTGTCACCCAGGCTATATTCCAGTGATGTGATCATAGCTCACTGCAGCCTCCGACTGCTGGGCTCAGTTGTCCTGCCTCAGCCTCCCAACCTGGTAGGACTACAGCTGTATGCCACCACACAGGACTTCTTTTATTTTTTGTAGAGAGGAGGTTTCATTATGTTGCTCAGACTAGTCTCAAACTCCTGGCCTAAAGGATCCTCCTGTCTCAGCTCCCCTCAAGTGCTGGTATCAGAGAGACAAGCTACTGTACCCAGCCCTCTCACTCATTTTATAGTAGATCATTTCTGAGAAACGTTTCCCAATGACTGGCTTTCCCCAACACCTGATTTTTTTTAATGTCCCAAGGGGTGGATTTTCAGTGCTGAATCCCAACGACTTCTTTACCATCTAATGGGCCATGGCCATGCCCTCTCCAACAAGTACTGGCTCTCGACATGCATCCAACCTGGGTGGGTGGGTCTTCTTTGCATGTTCTTTCTCAGCCTTAGGGATAGTGGTAATCATATCTGCCATTCCTGTATTCTTTAAGATTCTCTTCCTTCTAATCTGTCCCCTTATTATTCTAATCCCATGTTATAGTTAATAATAAATTATATTAAATGTTTCTTGTTTAAATTACCATGTGATTTATTTCTGATTAGATTCTGACTTGTAAAATTGTGAATAACTCTTAGTAAAGTTTCTGAGAAAATAATACCATTTTCTTTTATATGCATAGTAGTTGCATTGCTAAGAAATTCTGTAATTATAAAATGCTACCAAAAAAAACCCTTTGTGTTTATATGTAAATACAGTTAGGTTCTAGACTCAGAAAACTTTAGTTTTTCACCTGCATTCAGGGGTTCCACTTACAGCTGTATAGATTGTGCCCGAAGCAATCTCATGGGGCCACCATTCCCAGCTGATCCCTATCAATGACGCTTCCAAAGATTCTGCCATCCACATCTGCACAATTACATGTAGCATCTCTACAGTACACAAATACTCATCCATATATTTGAAAGTTACATGAGATATAAGACAATTATTCACTGTGCAGGACTGTCCCACCTATTACAGTACATCTAGCATCCCTATTCTCCACTCATTATGACAATAGCACACCCCAATCATTCTGACAACCAAAAATCCTCCGCAAATTTACAAATTGCCCCTCTGGGAACAACAGCCAACCAGCCAACATGTGCTTCCTTTTTTAATTTTAATTTTTTTTACCGTGGTCATAACACTTAACATGAGGTCTACCCTCTCAGCAAATTTTTAAGTACACGGTACAATAACTGTAGGCACAAAGTTCTACAGCTGATCTCTACAATTTATTTATCTGATCTCATATTTTAAACTCTCATTTTTGCTTGAATTATACCAATCTTCTTGGGATTTTTTTTAAACAGTCCATGTTCTCTCTTTCCTCGAGTTTTTACAACTTACTGTTTCTCTGCATGGAACAGTTTTAGCCTTAATCTCCAAACATTCCTTCACTCCCTTCAAATCTCTGCTCAAACATTACCTTATCAAAGCTATATAAATTAGTAACTCTATATCCATACCAGCATTTCTTTTTCCTCTTATTTTGCTTTATTTTTAACATCATGATCACTCTCTATAGCAGTATTTATTACTGATGTATTTATTTTCTGTATCCCCTCACTGGCACTTAAGTTTCATGCGGCCAGGGACTTGACTGTTATGTTCACTATGGTATCCTCTGCACCTAGAACAGTGCTGTACTTGTGCTAGGAGCCCAATAACTATTTGTGTAATGAATAATGACACATGCTCATAATAACACTCATAATATAACACATGCTCAGTAGCAACCCTTTTTCCATTTTTTCATGTCGATAAATTCACTCACTTCACTTCCTCTATCACTTCCCAAAAGAAGAAAGGATCCGAGAGTTGTCGAGTTCTGTTTTAGGATATTAGATTACATTGATTTCTTGTATGAGAAGATAAATGCAGAGTAGTTTTCACACAAGAAGATGTGTACTCTCGCTAAGTTCATTTAAGATAAGTGTGCTTCCATACAGGCTTGGAAGGAAAAGATAAGGATGTAAACTGCTTCTGGCATGACACAGGCATTTGACATGCATTATTGTATTTAATCTGTACAGACACTCTGAAAAAAAGAAACTAAAGCTATTTCATCTAAGAGAAAATTAAAGCTCATGATATTAAGTAACTAGAGTGAAATTCAAAACCACATTCATCGGACTCCAAAATCTATGGCCATTTTACCACATGACTAGAATGAGACAATGAAATATGTTGAACATAAATGCAATTTCCCCAGAATTTGGGCATCATTTTAAAGGTCACAATTTGGCCAGGCGCGGTGGTTCACGCCTGTAATCCCAGCACTTTGGGAGGCCAAGGCGGGCATATCACAAGGTCAGGAGATCGAGACCATACTGGCTAACATGGTGAAACCAGGTCTCTACTAAAAATACAAAAAAAAAATTAGCTAGGCATGGTGGCATGCACCTGTAGTCCCAGCTACTCGAGAGGCTGAGGCAGGAGAATCGCTGGAACCAGGGAGGCGGAGGTTGCAGTGAGCCGAGATCGCACCACTGCACTCCATCCTGGGTGACAGAGCAAGACTCTATCTCAAAAATAAATAAATAAGTAAATAAGTAAATGTCACAATTTCTAGATAAATATCCTGATTTATTTCCAAGAATACATATTCCACGTCATTTATAAATGTTATCTAGAAATGCTTGAAAAATAAAGTCAACTTGTCCTTTTCTTTCAGTGAATTATGCAAGATTTTGGCTTACATATGGCAAACTTTTGTTTAAAGTCAATTTATTAATTAAATTACCTATTCTGCTGAATAAATTGCTTTGCTGATATTATTGACAGTTTATATTCTTCCTGTTTAATTACTGTGTTCCAAAATAATCAATTTCTTTTGGCATACCAAGGCCAAGGTAAAGTTATGAGACAGGCAGATTCTTCTGTGCTCCTCTTCTTCCTTCCTTGTTAGAATTTGGCTCAAGGAGAACAGAAATACAAGGGAACATGGACTGCAAGGAGAGCTGCCTACTCAACAATGGATCTGACCCCTAAATGGTGGTAACTGGAATCCAGGTAGACCAATATCCATTCCAGTAGCCAGTGCGCAGATGGCTTTGGACCAGTGTTCTTATCCTTACAAGTCAAAGAGATATTAATCACTCCTATGTGGACCATATTGTGTGTTTTCTACATTATTATTTAATCTTCACAACATAAAGATTTATTGTTAGCTCTAATTACAAATAAGAGGTTGAGAACCTCAACTAAACTTAAATATAAAGAAGCTGGAAGGCAACCGAGGTGCATCTGACTCTAGGGCTCATGCCCTTGGCCACTGTGGTGCAGGATAAGAACAACCCATGCCGGAGAGGGAGGAGCGTCACAATTCCCAGTGGCCAGTTTTTGGAAGCATGATCCTTAGCTAGTGGCTGGATAGGAAAGGGCTAGAATGTGCACCCCCACAGAAGAGCAAGACACAACCAAGTGTACCCAGGCCCCCGCTAAGTGTGTTAGGGTCCAGGGCAGGCTCCAAATCTCATCCAGGAGCTGCAATGCTAAAGCAAGAAACAGACTCAGGGCAGGACACAAGAGTAAATGAGCGCAACAGGAGTAAAGAAACACATGTCAGGTATATTAATGCCTAAGTTTCTTCCCAGGTACACCACTTCCCCGGTAACATATTTAATCTGTGATTCCACAGGCCAATGAATTTCTTTCATATAAGGCACTGAGCATGGCAGCTTGTGGATGGAGCTCTTTACAAGGGCTATCGTGTGAATAAAAGGCTACAGAAGATGATCTTTCAACCCAGCAAAATCATCAAGACCCTTAACATGTACCTTATTGACTTGATTCACTCAAATAATATTTCTTAAGTACACACAATGTACTAGACCCTTTTTCAAGTTTAGGCTTTTGAGATTCCACTCAAATTCTAATAGTCTAAGTATACATTTTTGCTCATTCTCTTTAGATGTGCACCTATTTTTAACTACCTATGTTCCTGAGATAGATATCCTGAAATTTAACCTGGTAAGGGTTTTCCAGATAGAAAAAGAAAAGGAAAGCTAGGCCAGGAAATATGTGGTATGAACAAATGTTCTGAAATGTGAAAGATCTCTATCTGCTTGGGGAAAGGTAGGATGTACAAAGTGGGTGGAACACAAACTGGAGGAGGTGGTGCTTAGGGATGACAAAGTCGCCATCTTTATTTTACTCTGTGGGAAATGTTCTGATCATGGAGGAAAATGATGTAGAAATAGCTGGAGTTGGGTGAGACTTTTGTACTATACCTCATATTACACTCACTCTTACTGTCACTTTAGCTTTACAGTTAACGTTACTCTGTGGAGGAATGTGCTTTGAAATCCAATCACTTCAATTTAGGATCTCTTCCAAGGAAGGTTTGATTTCTGGGAGAAAAACCTGGATGGATTCCCAGCTTCTCCTCAGTCTAGACTTCATTCACAGCAAGGTTTCCTCATTCTCTTTGATCATGAATTTTCAGAACATCAGATACAACCAATATTCAAGCATAAGTTCAATAAACCCATCCAAAGCAAATTAAAATGTTTTCACAATATTTCTCATTTTAGATTGGCCATGTCTTGAATGTATTCACTCACCAGACTGGAATCATCTCCTTTTGAGCATCAGACCTGCCACACATTGCCCCTGAACAACAGTGTGCAACAGGGAAGAAAAGTGGAGGCTAAAATCCAGCACCAGCTCTGCTCTTGAAGTTGTGTAGCCTGAAAAACAAGGCAGTGTACACCTCACAAATAAAGCATCTGGTTTTTCCTATATGAAGAAACTATTTAGGCTACTAGAAGTTTTGGGGCTCACCAGAGAAAAACAGGCTTATACGACACATTTACTATTACTATTTCAACCAAAAAGAACAATGACAAAAGAGTAATAGTTTGTCTAGAAGAAAATGGGTTGAACTCTAGGACAATAACAAAAATGTAATTTTTATAAAATAATACAATATATGTAAATAATTGGTGCCTGCTATATCATAAGAGCAATGATGGTTACTTATTATGATTGGTAATAATGTTTGTATTATTATTATCATTTTGAGGGTATTAGGAGTATTTACGTAATGGACTTTTTAAAAAATTGCAAATGAATCCATGGCTAATGTGCTGCTATTTCACCGTAAATTGAATGTAATGTTTCTGATCTATTAAAGAACACTTAAACTCATGATTTTTTTTAATCTGACAAATATGGCAATGTCTTATCTTTTGACAGAACTGGGTGGCAAGGTACTCACGAGTATTATTTTTGTTCATTTTCAGGATGCCTGAAATGTTTTATAATTTTAAATGATATACAAATACTCGAATTTCCCGTGATAGAAAAGACAGCCTTGATACTGGAAGTGAGGGCAAGGAGTCTCTGGCACTAAGTCAAGTACCTGAGACCTGCTCCCGTTTACCACCTATGTGACCTTGAGCTGGTCAATTTACTACCTCTCTGACCAAGAGTTTTCTCACTTATAAAATACAGGAATTGGACTGGATGATCTCTTGGGTTCTTTACTCTCAAATTTTATGACCAAGTCTATTTTTTGACAGCTAAAAAAGATGGGGCTAATTTTAATGCATATTGTCTGTCCTTATATCTTGCATATAACTGATTGCAAATGTCTACAAGCTAAAATGAAGGGTCAAAGAAGTGCCATCTGCTTCTATTACTGATTATATTATGAAGCTGCCTCAAGTTCGTTTTTTGTTAACATTTAATGAAAAACAGAAGTTGGCAGGAAATGTGTTGTAAACAATGCTGCCCCCATACATTTACTGAATAATTCATAACCAGTATATGGCAGAAGCATAATTTTTAAAACGGCGTTTTCCCCAAATACCTGAGTGTTCTGACATCAGTAACAAATTATTTCTTTGGCATTACTTTGAAAATTACAGTATTTAAAGATGATGTCTCAGATTTAAATTTATTTTATTCTTTTCAATTTCCATTGAATCAATTTTGCTGTATTATACCGGAATAAAATATTTGCCATAGTTGACTACCCCCCCTTTATTAGTTTTTAGGTATCCTTTTTCATTTTTTCCAGCTTTATTGAAATATAATTGTCAAATAAAAATTTTGTACATTTAAGGTGTGCAACATGATGTTCTATGTATGCACTGTGAAATGATTACAACTAAACTAATTAACACATCCATTATCTCACATAGTTACCATTTGTGTGGGAGGCAGAGAATAGGACACTTCAGACCTACCACCTTAGGAAATTTCAAATATACAATACAGTATTATTAACTGTGTTGCTCATGTTGTACATTAGATCTCCAGAACTTATTCCTCTCCTGCATAACTGAAACTTTGCACCCTTGAATTAATATCTCTCCATTTCCCCCAACCCCCAACCCTTGGTAACCACAATTCTACTCTCTGCTTTTATGAATTCTCCTTTTTACATTTCAGATGTAAGTGAGATCATACAGCATTTATCTTTATCTAATATTGCAGTAAACATAATCTGGGTATATCCATGTTGCTGCAAATAGCAGCATTTCCCTCTTTTTGAGCTGAATAATATTCCACTGTATATATATGCCAGATTTTCTTTGTCTATTCATGCATCCATAGATACTTAGGTTGTTTTCTTATCTTGTCTATTTTGAACAGTGCTGCAGTGAGCATGGGCATGCAGATATCCCTTCAAGATTCTAATTTCACTTTCTTTGGATAAATATTCAAAAGTGGAAGTGCTGAATCATATGATAGTTCAGTAAAAGTTTTTTTGAGGAAACTTCCATACTGTTCTTCATAATATCTGTACCAACTGGTATACCCACCAACAGTGTACAAATCTTCCCTTCTTTCCACATCCTCACCAACATTTGTTATCTTTTGTCTTTTTTACAATAGCCATTCTAACATGTATGAGGTAATATCTTGCAATTTTGATTTGAATTTCTCTGATTAATGATGTCGAGAACTTTTTCATATTCCTGCTGGTTCTTTGTATGTTTTACTTGGAGAAATTTCTATTCTGGTTCTTTTCTCATTTTTTAATCAGTTGATTGTGGGGGGGTGTTGTGTTATTTTGTTTTTTGAATTTTTATGTGTTTCAAGTATTAACCCCTTATCAAATACATGGTTTGCAAACATTTTCTCCCATTCTATACATTGACTCTTCACTCTATTGACTGTTTTCTTTGCTGTACAGAAGCTCCTTAGTTTAATGCAATCCCACCTGTTCAATATTGCTTTCATTTCTTGTGCTTTTGGAGTCATGTCCAAAAAATCATTACCTGTAGTTATGGCAAGAAGCTTTTCCCTATGTTTTCTTCTAGAAGTTTTACAGTTTCAGGTCTTACATTTAAATCTTATTCCAGTTTGAGTTGATATTTGTATATGTATGAAATAAGAGTCCAATTTTATTCTTTTGCATGTAGGTATCTAACTTTCCCAACGCCACTTAGCAAAGAGACTGCCCTTTCCCCATTGTGGGTTCTTGACACCCTTGTCAAGGATTATAAATAGGTGTCTATTACTGTAAACTTCTGACTTAGAACTGCTTTTGCTGCATCTCATAAGTTGTGATGTTGTATTTTTATTTTTGCTTACGTCAAGATATTCTTTTGTTTCTCTTTTGAGTTCCTCTTTGCTGCACTGGTTCTTGAGAAGCATGTTGTTTAATTTCGTGAATTTTCCAAGATTATTCCTGTTACTGATTTTTATTTTCATACCAATATGATCAGAAAATAAATTTGATATAATTTCAACCTTCTCAAATTGCTAAGACTTGTTTTGTGGCCGAACATGGTCTATCCTGGAGAATGTTCCACATGTGCTTGAGAAGAATGTGGATTTTGCTGCTGTTGGATAGAATGTTCTGTGTGTATCTCCATTTGGTTTCTAGTGTTATTCAAGTCCACTGTCTTCTTATTGATTTTCTGCCTGGATGATCTAACCACTGTTAAAAATGGTATGTTGAAATCCCCTACCATCATTGTGCTGCTGTCTATTTCTTCCTTCAGTTCTGTTAATATTTGCTTTATATATTTAGATGCTCTGATGTTGAGTGCATATATATTTACAATTGTTATATCCTACTGATGAATTGACTCCATTGTCATTATAAAAATGACCTTCTTTGTTTCTTCTTGACAGGTTTATTACTTAAAGTCTTTTCTGTCTGATATAAGTATAGCCACCTCTGCTCCCTTTTGATACCATTTGTATAGAATACCTTTTTCTACTCACTTCCAGTTTATGAATCTCTTATAGGAAGCATAGTGTTGGATATTGTTTTTTTTATCTATTCATCCATGCTATTTCTTTCGATTGGAGAATTTGACCCATTTATATTTGAAGTAATTATTGATAAGTAAGGACTTACTATTGACATTTTATCAATTATTTTCTCTTTTCTACTTCCCTTGTTTCCTCTTCCCATTCTTTCTATGTGATTTGATGGGGGGGTTTTAATAGTGATATACACTGATTTCTCTTTTTTTTTTTTTTTTTTTTTTTGAGACGGAGTCTCGCTCTGTTGCCCAGGCTGGAGTGCAGTGGCCAGATCTCAGCTCACTGCAAGCTCCACCTCCCGGGTTTACGCCATTCTCCTGCCTCAGCCTCCCGAGTAGCTGGGACTACAGGCGCCCGCCACCTCGCCCGGCTAGTTTTTCGTATGTTTTAGTAGAGACGGGGTTTCACCATGTTAGCCAGGATGGTCTCGATCTCCTGACCTCGCGATCCGCCCGTCTTGGCCTCCCAAAGTGCTGGGATTACAGGCTTGAGCCACCGCGCCCGGCCTAGTGGTATACACTGATTTCTTTTCTTATTTTGTGTGTCTACTGCAAGATTGTTTTTATTGTTTTTCATTTGTTTTTGCATGTGGTGTTACCATGAGGCTTACATAAACATCTTATATTTGTCTGTTTTAAGCCTATAACAACTTAACTTCAACTGCATAAACTCTACACTTTTATTTCTCCATACTCCCCAGATTTTATTGATGTCACAATTTATATTTTTATATAGTGTAACCATTAACAAGTTACTATAGCTGTAGTTGTGTTTAATACTTCTGCTTTTTCATTTTTACGCTAAATTTAAGATATTTATGAACCACCATTATAGTATTAGAGTATTCTGAATTTGACTATATACTTACCTTTACCAGTGAGCTGTATCCTTTTATATGTTTTCATGTTACTATTTAGTATCCTTCTGTTTTAACCCAAATAACTTACTTTAGCATTTCTTGTAAGGCAGGTCTAGCAGTAATCAACTCTCTCAGCTTTTGTTTGTCTGGGAAAGTACCTCTCCTTCATTTCTAAGGGACAATTTTGTATAGCATTGTTGGTTGGCAGGGTTCTTTTTCTTTCAGCATTTTAATGTATCATCCCACTCTCTCCTGGCCTGCAAGGTTTCTGCCGAGAAACTTTCTGATAGCCCTGTGATGGTTCCGTTGTATGTTGAGTTTTTCTCTTGCTTTTCTATTGCTGCTTTCAAATCTGTCTAAGTCTTGATAATTTGATTATAACATGTCTCAATGTAATCATCTTGGGGCTTATCTTATTTGAGATTAAGGTTATAAAAAGTTATAAAATCTGATAAAATGCTAAGACATAAAGTTATTATATAAAAGATGGTAAAGTGCTAAGGCCAGTCCACAAAAAAAAACTATTTAACTGGCAACAAAATTCCACATTGTTAAATGACTCCAAAGCTCTGCCTCAAGCCTTCTGGGTCCTGCATGTCTTAATACTTTCAGAGACTTAGTTCCCTAAACTGCTCTGAGCTAGGGTCCCCCTGAGCTATAACCCCAATCTCTGCAACTCCAGGCTGGAGAGCTGAGCAGCTGTTGGGAGTAGGGCCTGTGGAGGCTCTGTTGCTAGGCAGCTTACACCTCAGAAAAGAAAGATTTAAAACATGTGGACACATCAATAATATATACTGCCTTAATTTTCCCTCTTGTTTATACTTTCAGAGTCTAATTTTATAACACCTGATATTTTGCACTTTTAATGCCTTTCTAGTATTTTTTTTCTGAGTCTCCAAGTGGCCAGTTTTTTAGAGCCAAACTGAGGAATTTTAACTCACAATTATGAACCCACAATGGTCCATATACTTCATTCCTCCTTTTCTGTCACCAACAAATTGAGCCCTGGAATCACCAATAATCGACTAGAAACGTAAGTGTTGGTGATTCAATGTGAATAAAAGAAAGGAAAAGGGTAAAGAAAACTCAGACATATTGAAGTCACAGTGTCTTGAAAATGTGTGCATTGCAGATCTTCATTCATTCTTTTCTGGTTCATTCTCAGCTCCGATGTAATCTATTCACGGAGATTTTCCTGATCCTACCTCCATCTCCAGGCTTGTTATGTGAGTCTTCTCTGTGCTTCTGTATTTCCTATGTCTCTCTCTGTAATTGTCCTTACAATATATAACCTTCTTGAAGGTAAGAACTTTGACTTATCTATCTTTTAATCCCCAACACCTAGCACAGTACATATATTTAGTAAGTGCTCAATACATTTTTATGAAAAAAAAGGAGTGTCTATGAGGCACCAAACATTATGTTGGATATCTTATAAATATTTGGATGTATATAATATTACAAAGTATAATCACATCTAATTCCAGAAAAAAACCTTATGAGATAGGTATTACTATAGCCAATTTAAAGGGGTTACCATTGAAGGGATCCAAACTGGAATTGAAATCCAGGTGATAGAAACTCCAAAGCCCAGTGCCTATCATCACTTCCTGTTGCTTGTGTGAGCTATTGCCACTGCAAGATGCTGCATTATTCACTTTTTCTTTCCCAGAATAAGTCATCTATTTGTTCTCTTCCATTCATAGGTAATCAAGAATCAGTAAGATTTGCTTGCAATTATCTTGTCTTAAACATTATACTTAAGAATCTAGTCAAGTACACATTTTTCTACTGATGTCCAAGTGACAGCATTAGCCATGTAGCTTCAATATAATAACTGAGACATAACTCTTTTAGAAATCTCATGAGCCCTCCAGTATAAGTTGTATAGGCTATATATGTAAAGCCCTGTCTTTTTTTGTTACTTATAAAATCTTGTTTTCATCAGCTGTAAAAAGGGCCTGGAGATGATGTGAAGATTCATCTGGCCCTTGTGGGCACCATCATCATGAATTAATAGACGAAATACAGTCTGCACACATACTTGGAAAACACCACTATTTGTATTCTCTATAGTCTTATATTTTCCCTTCACAGGCTACAGGATCAGAAAGGAAATCTGGAATCATTACAAATGACAGTAGAAAAGAGCAAAAAAGCAGAACTCACTCATTTCCAAATGGCAACAAATTGATCAGGAGACCAAGCTTCAGGACCCTGGTGCCCTACTCCTGAGAGTGACAAGATTAAAAAGGATAAGACATTGCTGCTAAGGAGAGGAACCATCTCAGAAAACTTGGAAAGTGACTCCAAGACATATGTTCAAAGCATGGACTTCTAGTCAATTTCCCTGGTCCAGATGCAAGATGAGGTCATCCCCAAGGATCAATATGAAGGCTCTGGGTTGGCATAAGAGTATGAGACACCTGAAATGATACCCTGGATTGCTGTCTCAGGCAGAAGTTGCTTTCGTGGTATCTGAGGTCAAACCAAGCACTTTTACTCTTGGAGGCCCAAGTTTAGTCCGTATATGTGGGCCATTAAAACATCATTGTTAGAAGGGAGTCATTCATATCAACCAGTTTTTACCCTTTGAATTTTTGCCTTCAGTATCCTCCATGGGATATTAGGGCCCATTTGGAGACTACAAGTAGGAATCCATGTTTCCAGATGATCTAGGAACCTCATCCAAATAAAAGATCTTCATCCTCCTCCTTGGCAATTCAAACTCTGGTGACAAGTCCAAATTCAGGGCTTAATCAAGGAAGTTGTTTCTGTCTAGTTCCCTTGCCCTGCTGTAAATTTAAAATCTGGCTCTATCAAAGAGTAACCAATAATTGGACTCTTTAGATAAGTAAAACTTCTTTTTAGTTGTAGTGATTATGTTAGTGAGTAGGAAAATTTCTTCTGTGGTGCAGCAGCAAGTAAGCACCCTATCTCTCCCTCACCTTCCATCTTCTTCTCCTCCTTTCTCTCTAATTCTTATTCCTTTTTCTACACAATATTGTGTAAGTGACAACAGGTTGAAGAAGACACTGCTTAGCAATACCATATATCTGCAGCTTAAAGTGTCACAAATTCAAACAATAAAAGAGGTTTTGTTACCAATGAGAAGAAACAGAAAAAAGGCTCACCTAAAAAATTCAAAAAGATGCATATATTACTAAAATTTTCTGAATGCCCTACTATGTTATGCAAAATGCTTTAAGTGTTGTGATGATGAAAACTTTCTGAGTTGCACATAATGGCAACAGAATTTAAACTAATATATGCAAAGTCAAGGGAGTTTATCGGAAAACCTCTAAAGGGTTGCACCAAAACCAGAATAAAGGATTCAGACTAGCTCAGGAATACAGCTGGGACTGGGGTATCTTCCAACCCACAAGGACCAAATAGTGCATTAATCCTTTCCCAGGGAACCAGGAAAAAAAAAAGTTCTCTTCTCACAGTAACTTATTTCTTTTTTTTTCTCTATCTGCTTCATTCTTCTTTCTAACTGCAGACATTCTTCTGCTCATAAGTTTATAGGATAGACCCTGACCACTGATAATCACTTAGTTTTATACTCTATAGTATAAATATTCAGAAAGACATAACTCCCTATTTCTCTCTGCTCCCATCCAAATTTCTATTTAGACTCTTAAATGAGTCACTGAATTAAGTAACCCCTAAGTCAGCTTGAAGATAGTGAACTGCCAATAATAAATATAGTTTAACAGATTTCAGGAAAATATATGACAAAATTTCCATAACATCCTTAAGGATGTGATGATAAAATAAGAAATAAGATATTATATTAAAACTACAGGGTTTACATCATTGAAAAGTACAATAGTTTGCACATTCCTAACTGGAATAGCAAAGACTTATGAAAAATGAAAACAGTAGAAAAACAAGAAAAATATTATTAAAAATATGGGGGGGGAGGGTATTGGACACTCTGGGATGCAGACACAGAGATGAAGTTAGGAGGTGCAAGAAGTTTTTGAGAGGATAACACCTGAGAAAGATAAGAGGAGGAGGAAGTAGGATTGGGGAGGACAATATCACAATGTAGATTTGACCAAATTGGGGAGGACAAGATCACAATGTAGATTTGACCAAATCTCAGCCAAACTAAAGGGAAGCTCTGCAGCAAAGATTGCCTGTAGAGGAAGCCATTGTTGGATAGAAATGACCAGGGCCTAGCACCCCTGCCATGCTTAGTTATTGACTGGGGGCTGCCAGAGATGAGTGTAGACTTGGCTTGAAAGTTGAGGCAAGCCCTGAAAGCATTTGCAGCAACAAATGGTCTGCTGACTGCACTTCCTGCAGCTGAATAGCAAATTCTTTCTTGAGGAGAGATTTAAGTGATACAACTCCACTTTAACAGCATAGAAAAGTAGAATGACAGGAAAGTGGATAAAAGCCAGCATTCCTACCAGCAGAAAAAGCATTTTCATTTTCTTGCACCTTTACCAACATTGAATATTGTGATATGTGGGTGTGGTATTATTCTTCAGATGTTCAAGTTTACTGGTATAAAAATATGCATAGTATATGCTTATGTTTAAATATATATATATATAAACTTCCATAACTATAGTTACAAAAAACAGCAGAATGACATTTATCTTCCTTTTTTTTTTTAACTACACAGAATCCATTTCTTTCTGTAAGAGCACTCTGTTTTTCTTGTTTTGTTTTGTTTTGTTTTCTGGGAGAATCACCTCTCTTGCACACTGTACTGACAATGAAAGAGAAATGCCAGTATTTAGGCTAAATTGTGTCTTCCCCCTCCCCTACAAAATTATTATGTTAAGCCGGGCACAGTGGCTCATACCTGTAATCCCAGCACTTTGGGAGGCCGAGGTGAGTGGATCACCTGAGGTCAGGAGTTCAAGACCAGCCTGGCCAATATGATGAAACCCTGTCTCTACTAACAATACAGAAACTAGCTGGGTGTGGTGGCGCATAGCTGTAAACCCAGCTCCTCTGGAGGCTGAGGCACAAGAATCACTTGAATCCAGGAGGTAGAGGTCGCAGTGAGCTGAGATCGTGCCACTGCACTCCAGCCTGGGTGACAGAGTGAAACTGTGTCTCGAAATAATAAAATAATAATAATAATAAGTTAAAGTTCTAACCCCCCGTACCTCAAAATATATACATATTTGAAGACAGGATCTTTAAAGAGGTAACTGAGTGGAAATGAGGTTATCAGGGGAGGCCCTAATCCAATGTGACTGGTGTCCTTATGAGAAGAGGAAATTGGGACACAGACACGTGCAGAGCAAGGACCATGTGAAGGCACCGGAGCAGAAGGTGGCCATCTGCAAGCTCAGGGTAAAGGCGTGGATCAGATCCTCCCCTCACATCCCTGAGAAGGAACCAGCCCTGCTGACGTCTTGATCGGGATCTTCTATCCTCTAGAAGCATAAGAAAGTAGTGTACTTAAGGCGCTCTGTCTGTGGTACTTTGCTGGGGTAGCCCTAGAGTACAGCCAGTTTTCTTATTCCCACTACTAAAGAAAAGAGGAACAGATTCTTCCCTCACACTCCCAGGTGTAGCTGGGGAGTAGGCACGTGATCTAAGCCCCACCAATCAAAAGACAGTTCTCAAGACACAGCCTCCCAGAGTCATCCAGGCAGAGGGACAGCGGAGGTTATTCATGGTTGTAGCAGTGGTGGTAGCAACATTGGCATTCTGCTAGGCTCATTCTGGCTCTGAACAGCTTGCTATGCTCCCTAACTTCTTAGACATCACCCCCACCTATCATCTGCTTCATTTCTTGTTTTTATTCCCCTCCCCTACAGTATCTCTCCAGTAAGTTCCCTAGTTAAGATTTGATTCTGTTGGTTTCAACCAGGAACCACAACTGATACAGAAAATCCATCTATTACAAAATAAACCAATTGGGCAACAAAACTTGGGGTGCAGAGGGTGTTCATTGTTGGGGTAACAAATAAAAATATTATTTACCTTCCTCAAAACAAAACAAAATGAAAAAAACATTTCAGGAGGTAGATAAAAATTGCTGCTTGTGTGTGTGTGTGTGTGTGTGTGTGTGTTTAGACAGAGTCTTGCTCTGTTACCAGGCTGGAGTGCAGTGGCACGATCTCGGCTCACTACAACCTCCACCTCCCGGGTTCAAGCATTCTCCTGCCTCAGCCTCCCAAGTAGCTGTGACTACAGACACGCACCATCACGCCGGGCTAATTTTTGTATTTTTAGTAGAGACTGGGTTTCGCCATGTTACGCAGGCTGGTGTCGAACTCCTGACCTCAGGTGATCCACCTGCCTCGGCCTCCCAAAGTGCTGGAATTGCAGGTGTGAGCCACCGCGCCCAGCCAAATTGCTGCATGTAATGGCTCAAAAAGTAACCTTCGAGGCATTACTGCTGAGACTTTCCCATAAATATTATGCTATACAGATCATGTCTGCTTTTTCAAATTTTAAACCATTCTTTATAAACTAAAAATTTAATACTATGGATGTATATATATGGAGTCTCACTCTGTTGCCCAGGCGGGAGTGCAGTGGTGCAATCTTGGCTTACTGCAACCTCCACCTCCGGGATTCAAACGATTCTCCTGCCTCAGCCTTCCCAGTAGCTGGGATTACAGGCGCCCACCACACACCTGGCTAATTTTTGTATTTTTAGTAGAGCCGGAGTTTCACCATATTGCCCAGGCTGGTCTCCAGCTCCTGACCTCAGATGATCCTCCCACCTCGGCCTCCCAAAGTGCTGGGATTATGGGCATGTGCCACCACACCCGGATATACATTTTGACTTGCCTTCTTCCTCATTTCACTCTAGGAAGCCACAGGTAAAGATCTGTAAAACTTACTAGATTTTTCACAATTTGTTGTGGCATCATATTTTAAAAAGGAAGAATACAAATCAACGTACTCCTGCACTTCCCCAACAGACCAGAGCTCACAAATATAAAATCTCACTATCTCAGAAGCCTCAGTTTACACAGCAAAGTACATGTCATCTGGATTCAATACTACTTAAATAATCATATGCTAATAATGTTGATTAATGTTGCCTTGTTACTTAGAAGTAAATCTCTAATAGGGTAACTTTCCTTACTCATATTTGGTGAAAATTCTTTTCAGGACCTCGACAAAGGCACAGAAAATGTCCTTTTCAAATTAAAGAGGCACAAAACTGAAAGAGATATGTTAGACACAAGCTACAATTTAAAACGGCACTGACTAACACAGAATTAAAAACAAAAGATGACATTTTAAAATTTCATGAATTATTTTAAAATCTTAAATTTAGTACCAAAATTCCAATAACAATACATGTGTTTTCAAAATGTTCAAGGTAAACAATCTAACTGAGCAAGGGATAAGGAAACTAAGATGTAGAGAACATAGAAAACAATTTCCTATTTTTATAAGAGCATAGATATGTGCGTGTATACATATGTGTGTGTGTGCATGTGTGTAAATGCATGAAATCAGGATCAGAAAGAGAAGCACTAAATTGTTGAATGCTTAGCTATAAACAGGAGTGTTTTGGAAGACGGAGTATAATAAAAGAGTCTCTTATTTTATTCTAGATATTTGTTAGTTAAGAAACTTTTACAGAAAGAATTTTTATGTATTAATTGTATAATAAAAGATTAATTAATCAAGTATATAAAGTGCACGTTAAGAACTTTGAATTTCACCTTATGCTTCAAGGTAAAAATTTTATGCCCAAATTACAGGAAGAATTAGCCCTGTCCTTCACTGAGCTCACCAAACCTCATCAGGAAAAATGTATTTGATCCTCAGAAGAATGTTTGCCAAAGTAAGGTGTATGCAAGGAAGGAAAATCGTAATTGTCAGGGGTTTCAAATCTATTTCATAAGATGAAAGAAACTGAACTGATGAACACAGTGAAGAATAAATCAAAGAGTGATTAAGACGTTGCAAATATTTTAAATGACATTAAGCAAAGGAGTCAAAAGTTTTAAAGGATATAACCAGCATCAGCGGAAGTATAAGGAGGCAGATTTTTGTGTCACTATCAGAAATTCTAACAATTACAGCTGCCCCAAAATACAGTCAGTCATTATGAGGTAATGAACTCCCCATCTCTGGGTGGGGCTAGGTGACCCATGAAGATGCTGTGAAAAGAACGCTTGTACTTCAGTGTTGTACTAAATATATAATGTCTAGGCTTGTGCTCTAATAAATTTTATCTGGAGTACCCTTTCTTCATAGATTCAAATTATCATGCTTAGGTTCTGTATTAGTTTCCAAGGACTGCCATAAGAAACTACCCCAACTGGGTGGCTTAAAAGAGAAATGTATTGATTCACAGTTTTAGGAGCTAGAAGTTTGAATCACGATGCTGTCAGGGCCGTGCTCCCTCCAAAGGCTCCAGGGAAGAATGCTTACTATTTTTTCTGACTTGTGATGATTGCTGTCAAACCTTAGTATGACTTGGCTTTTAGATGTACCACTCTGATCTCTGCCTCCGACTTCACATGGCCGTCTCTCCTGTATGTCTGTGTCTCTGTTTACTCTTATAAAAACACCAGTCATCGAATTTGAATTCGTCCTAATCCAGGATAACTGTATCTTAATTTAAGCAATTCCATCTGTAAAGACCCTATTTCCAAATAAGGTCACATTCTGAGGTTCCCAGTGGACATTTTTTCTTGAGGCAGGGAACACTATTCAATCCAGTGTATGTTGAAATTAGGAATTTCGGAACACTGTATTCTGAGTGACTTGGCGCTGTACTTGAAGCCCAATCTTACACCCATAATCCTGAAGGTAAATGGAAAAACCATAGAGATTGGAAATGGAAGAGAAAGTATGAGCACTGTATACGGAAGATGCAGAAGAACTTGAGATGAGGAGCAGAAATAAGTGTGGATGACTATGCTTTAGATTCTTCTGAAGCAAAGTACAAGACTGAAGCAAAGTACAAGATCTTCTGTAAAATTGGTATGATTTTTTATAACTGTAATTTTAATATTATTGGATGCCATTTACATGGCATATATATGTTAATATTAGTTTGCTTTCTTTGTAATCAAAGATAATGCTACCAAGAAAGCAACCTATTAGTGTTTATAGATGTGGACTCTTGGCCATCTCTCTATGAACAGTCATTTCCTGGCATCCCAGTGCCGCAAATTATTGAGAGTTGGAATGATTCCCAGGAAACTATATTGAAATTTACTCTATTTTCTCATTAAAGTCAGACAATTGCAGTGTATAGTATAAATTATGCCTCCATTTAAATTACATGTTTTCCTTTAAACAAGGAAGAATTCTTTCCTATTGTAATCTTCATAAGTCTATCTATAAATCCATAAGTGAAAGGGAGAGTTTTAAAAAATATTCCCAAATAAATTTTAGCATGAAATTTTGCAATATGCTAGCATTACATTCAATCTTGCCTAATCGAGAAATGACTATTCCATATAAGTGATTTTTCTAGTTAATTGTCAGAAACTCTATAATAGAGTTTGTTTTTTTTGAAATCTTAACTATTTTTATGAGACTACCCCTTAAATGTATTCAACTGGCTTATATTCGTGAGTAAAGCTTAGTACATTATATTTAATATTATTTTCATGGTTTCAATGGAAAGTTACATATTTGCAGTGAGCCGAGTGGTGGCTCGGCAAAATTCATATTGTGAAGCCTTGACCCAGTACCTCAGAATGTGAATGCAGATGGAGGTAAGGTATTTAAAGAGATAACAGAGTTGGGAGGGGTGGCTCACGCCTGTAACCCCCAGCACTTTGAAAGACTGAGGCGGATGGATCACTGGAACTCAGGAGCTCCAGATCAGCCTGGCCAACATGGTGAAATCCCATCTCTACTAAAAATACAAAAATCAGCCAGGCACAGTGGTGTGCACCTGTAGTCCCAGCTACTCAGAAGGTTAAAGCAGGAGAGTTGCTTGAGCCCAGGAGGCGGAAGTTGCAGTGAGCTAAGTTTACACCATTGTACTCCAGCTTGGGCGACAGAGCCAGAACCTGTCTCAAAATAAATAAAAATAAATAAAGAGATGACTGAGTTAAAATGAGGCTGTTAGGGCGGGCCCTAATCCAAATTTATAAGAAGAAGAAATTTGGACACACAAAGAAACATCAGGCATGCATGCACACACAGAGCAAAGACCATGTTCTCATATGCAAAGCACATGTTCTCACACGCAAAGAATGTGGTCATCCGCAAGCCAAGAAGACAGACTTCGGAAGAAATCAAACCCGCCTACACTTTGTTCTTTAACTTCTAGCCTTTAGGACTATGAGAAAATAAATTTCTGATGATTAAACCCTCATTCTGTGGTCTTTTGTTATGGCAGCCTGAGCAAACTAATACAATGTCTTAACTTCTGAAACCTGCAAATAATACCTTACATAACAAAGGAGTGAATAGTACTTTATATGGCAAAGACGTGATTAAGTTAAAGATCTTAGCAGGGAGAAAAGCAGATCCAAGATAATATGAGTGAGCTCCAAATGCCATTACAAGTATCTTTATAAGTGAGAAACAGGTGGAATTTAAAGACACACAGAAGAAAAGAGAGTGTGAAGAGATCTGCCAAAGAAAGCCCACAGCCATTAGAAGCTGGAAACGGCAAGGAAGAGAATTTCCTCTAGAGGATCTGGGGGGAGCATGGTCCCACCAACCTCTGGCTTCCAGACCTGTGAGAGAATAAATTTCTGTTGTTTTAAACAACTAAGTTTGTGGTTATTTGTTAATAACACTCGTGGGAAACTAACATAACAGTATATTCGATTTTAATATAGTCATGTCCTCATGACTCTTAGCATATGAAGAATTTCTAATTCACTCCAGGCTACACTGCAGTTATAATTGCACTGGAAGTATTTGCTCTTTTCTGACACTATCACTGATAAATATGTTACTTTTATAATTCATTCATTCAAGACAAATTAATGCATCACAAATTATTTAAGAGTCGAAGTGTCTTATGACCTTTCCTTTCCTCAACTTTTCTAATCTGTTTTTTCCTTAGATTTATTAAATACAAAGCTCCACATATTTAAAGTTTAAAACTAGATTTGCTTGGGGCCGGGCGCGGTGGCTCAAGCCTGTAATCCCAGCACTTTGGGAGGCCGAGGCGGGTGGATCACGAGGTCAGGAGATCGAGACCATCCGGGCTAACATGGTGAAACCCCGTCTCTACTAAAAAAATACAAAAAACTAGCCAGGCGTGATGGCGGGCGCCTGTAGTCCCAGCTACTCGGAGGCTGAGGCAGGAGAATGGCGTGAACCTGGGAGGCGGAGCTTGCAGTGAGCCGAGATCGCGCCACTGCACTCCAGCCTGGGCGACACAGCGCGAGACTCCGTCTCAAAAAAAAAAAAAAAAAAAAAAAAAAAAACTAGATTTGCTTTAAATCAATATTAGACAGCAAGTGGCACTATGTCTTCTATGTGGGGTAAAGTTTATGACTTCACAAGTATCATTTTCCTTTTTTAACAGCATTTTGCCTAGCTTTCAATGAGTTTATTGATATTTACCATATTTTTTAGGTTTTCAGAAGTCTGATCACTAGCTAGTAACAGATTAGTGTCAATTTATCAAAATAATTTTCTAAACAAATATTGTTTTATGTCTTCACACAATGAAATTTTACCCTGCAAGTGTGCTATTTAATACCTTTATTGATTCTTTCAGAGTCTGTTTAAAATCTTAAAAATCTAGAACAAACATTTTAATTCATTTAAGGCCAAGATCAGAGTTTGGATTGCCAATATAAAAGTAAATTTATCTTCATAAAATTATATTTGCTTCAGTATAATTTTAGGTAAACATAGAATTACAGGGCTCAATAAAGAAAAAGTTCACTTGGAAAACAATAAAGTTTAAATTTTTCTGTGATAAGTTAGTAACCAAGGACAATCAACCTCAATCTTATAAATATTTCATATGTAGCTACTTGATGCCACGCACACTGCTAAGAGCTGCTAGGGATTTATAGATGAATAAGACATCTTGCCTTCAAGGAGTTAATAGTCAAGAGAATGGTTTACAGAGAGACTGATGTCAAATGAATGTGGTCTTGTAATTTCACACTTCGAGTCTTCACCAAATAGACCCCACAATTCTGAAAATACATCAGAGAAATAAAAAATGATAAAAAGAAAAGAAAAAGATCAAAATAGTGTTCAAATATAAATGTGTATCCCTCCTCGTATCTTATCTATTGGTGTCGTGTGTGTGTGTGTGTGTGTGTGTGAGAGAGAGAGAGAGAGAGAGAGAGAGATCGAGACAGAGAGAGACAGAAAGATAGAGAATCTACAGATTTGCAGAGTTCCTGGACTAGAAGTTAGCAAAGGCAGCCATTTGCTTTGGATCTTAGTAAGTAAAAGGAATAGAAGTGCTTCATGAATACAAGATCAATGTAAGCCTTACTGTTCAAAGCTGAGACTGGAATAAGACTCTAACACCTGTGAAAGGAGCCTGAAAACCCCTGTACCTAAAAACTACCTGGGGCCATAATTTATGTAAACCCGTGTATCTAAAGGAGACAGATCTGACCTCAAGGTCAAGAACAGGAACAAACTGTCATCTGGTTTGTTGACTGAATCTGCAATATTGTCACTATCAGAACGGGACATGAACTCAGTGAATTTGAAAACAGAAAATTAATACCAAAAATCAACAAAACAAAAGATGATTCTTTGAAATGATCAATAAAATTGATACGCCTCTAGCTAGGTTAATTACAATTAAAAAGAGAGATGACACAAATTGCCAATATCAGAGATGAAAGAGGGACATCACTACAAGTCCCATGGACATTAAATGGATAATAAAGAAATATTGTGAACAACTCTATGCCCACAAATTTTATAACCTAGATGAAATAGACCAATTTATTGAAAGACACAATCTGCCAAAACTCACAAAAGAAAAAATAAACAATTTAAATAGCCCAATATCTAGTAAAGAAATTGAATCAGTAAATAGAACCTTCCAAAACAGAAAGAACCGGACCTAGATAGGTTAACTGGTGAATTCTACCAAACATTTAATGAAGAAATTAAACCAATTTTCTACAATCTCTTCCAGAAGATAGAAGCAAAGGGAATACTTTCTAACCCACTCTATGAGACCAGCATTAGCCTTATACCAAAGCCAGACAAAGATATTACAAGGAAAAAAACCTACAGACTAAAATGTCTCATGAATATAGATGCAAATATCCTGAAAAAAAATTAACAAATTGAAACCTACCAGGTATAAAAAGAATTAAACAACATAACCAAACGGGATTTATCCTAGATATGCAATAGGGGTTCAATGTCCAAAATCAATCAAGGTAATCCATAAAATGAACAGGCTAAGAAGAAAATTCCCTTAACCATATCAATAGATACAGGAAAAAGAATTGGACAAATTCAATACCTACTCATGATAAAAATATCTCAACAAACTAGGAAGAGAGAGGAACTTTCTCAACTGGACAAAAATATCTTTAAAAAATTTTATAAAACCCTACATCTAACTTCATACTAAATAGTGAGAAACATAACTTTTCCCACTATGATCAGGAACAAGGCAAGAATGTCCCTTCTCATCACCGATTTTCAACATTGTAATGGAAGTCCTAGCCAATGTAATAAGACAAGAAGAGAAAACAAAAGATACATTGAATGGGAAGAAAAAAATAAAACTCCCTTTGTTTGCAGTTGGCAAAATTGTCTATGTAGAAAAATTCAAAAGAATTCACACAAAAAAATCTGGACTAATACACAATTACAGCCAGGTTGCAGGATACAAAGTTGATGTACAGAAGCTGATCATTTTCCTACATACCAGCAATGAGCAGGTGGAGTTTGAAATTAAAAACACAATGCCATTTACATAAACCTAATAAAATATGTATAAGATCTATATTTGGAAAACTACAAGTCTAATGAAAGAAATTTAAAACTAAACAAATGGAGAGACGTTTTGTATTTATGGATAAGAAGACTCATCAGTGTCAAGATATCAGTTTTTCCCAAGTTTATCTACAGAGTCAGTGCAACCCCAGTCAAAATCCCAGCAATTATTTCATAAATATTAACAAACTGATTTAAAATTCTATATAGATAGACAAAAGACTCAGAATAGCTAACACTATATTGAAGAAGACCAAAGTCAGAAGACTGGCACTACAAAACTTCAAAATTTACTACAAAGCTACAGTAATCCAGACAATATGATATTAGTGAAAAAATAAATAGATCAATGAAACCAAATGGAGACTACAAAGACAGACCCACATATAATCAACTGATCTTTGATAAAGAAGCAAAAGCAATACAATGGAGAAAAGATAATCTTTATAGGCCAAGAGGATCATCTGAGGTTAGGAGTTTAAGACCACCCTGGTCAACATGGTGAAACCCCGTCTCTACTAAAAATACAAAAATTAGCCTGGTGTGGTGGCCTGTGCCTCTAATCCCAGCTACTCGGGAGACTGAGGCAGGAGAATCATTTGAACCTGGGAGGCAGAGGTTGCAGTGAGCCGAGATCATGCCACTGCACTCCAGCCTAGGTGACAGAGCAAGACTCCATCTCAAAATAATGATAATCATCATCATTATCATCATCTTTTTAACAAATGATACTGCAATAACTAAACATTCAATGAATCTAGACACAGACCTTAAATCCTTCGCAACAAGCTCAAAATTGATCATAAACCTAAATGTAAAACACAAAACTTTAAAACTCAACTAGTAGAAGATAACATGGGAGAAAATCTAGATGTTTTAGAATATGGCAATGACTGTTTAGATATAACACCAAAGGCACAATCCATGAACAAAACAATTGATAAGCTAGACTTCATTAAAATTGAAAACATCTGCTCTACAAAAGACATTATTAACAGAATGAGATGACAAGTCACAGACTAGAAGAAAATATTTGCAAAATTATTTATCCTTTACCTGATATAGAATTATTACCCAAAATATATAAAGAACATTTAAAACTCACCAATAAGAAAACAAAGCAACATGATTTAAAAATGGGCAATTGTGCATGGATTGCTTGAACAATTATCTGTCTGCCTGGAAGAGTGTGAGACCTTGTCTCAAAAAGAAAAAAAAATGGTGAGGATGCAAAACATCTGAACAGACAGCTCACCAAAAAAAGACATACAGATGGCAAATAAGCGTATGAAAACAAGCTCAACTTCATCAATATTAGGGAACTGCAAATTAAAACAGCAATGAGATACTACTATATACCTACTAAAATGGCTAAAATCTGAAATACCAGTACCACCAAACGCTGGTGAGGATGTGCAGTAACAGGAATTCTCAGCCATTGCTCGTGAAAATGCAAATTGTACAGCTACTTTGAAGGCAGTTTAACAGCTTCTTACAAAACTGAAGATACTCCACATATGATCCAGCAACCATACAAGGGAGTTGACAACTTGTGTTCACACAAAAGTGCACACACCAGTGTTTACAACAGCTTTATTCATAATTGCCCAAACTTGGAAGCAACCAAGATATCTCTCAGTAGAAGAATGGATACAACACTGTGATATATACAATGGAATTTTATTTACACTAGACAATATGAACTATCAAGCCATGAAAAGACATGGAGAAACTTTAAATGCATATTACCAACTGAACAAAGCCAATCTGAGAAGGATACATACTGCATGATTCCAACTATTTGACATTCTGGAAAAGGCAAAGCTATGGAGACATAAAACGATCAGTGATTTCCAGGGGTTAAGGGAGAGGGAGAGATGAATTGCAGAGCACAGAGGATTTCTAGGGCAGATATACTACTCTGTGTAATACTACAATGGTAGATACGTATCACAATACATTTGTCAAAACCCATAGAAGGTACAACACCAAATGTAACTCCAATGTAAATTATGGATTTGTGGTGATAATGATGCATCAAGACAGGTTCATTTATTATAACAAATGTACTATCATGTAGGATGTTAATGAGGAAGGTTATGCATGTGGGGGCAGGATGTATAAGTGGATAAACTGTCCATCAACAGATGAATGAATAAAAAAATGTGGTAATATGTACAATGGACTATAATTCAGCCTTAAGAAGAAAGTTCTGACCACATGCAATAACACAGATGAACCTCAAAAAAATTCTATTCAGTTAAATAAGCTAGTCACAATAAGACAAAAACTATATGATTGCATTAATATGAAGTATCTAGAATAGTCAAATTCATAGAGACAGAAAGTTGAATAGTTGGTTGCCAAGGGCTAGAGAAAGCGATATATTAGTTTACTACGGCTGCCATAACAAAATACCAAAAACTGACTTGCTTAAATATCAGAATTTATTTTCTCACAGTTCTGGAGGCTAGAAGTCAAAGAACAAGGAGGCAGGTTTGCTCTCTGCTGAAGCCTCTTTTCTTGGCTTGCAGGTGACTGCCTTCTGGCTGTGTCCTCACATGGTCTTTTCTGTGTGTATGCATGCATTTCTTATGTCTCTTTTTGTGTCCAATTTACCTCTTCTTATAAAGACACCAGTCAAATTGGATTAAGGCCCACCCTAACAGCCTCATTTAAAGATAATCATCTCTTTAAAGACCCTATTTCCAACTACAGTCATATTCTAAAATACAGGGGTTAGAACCTCAACATGTAAATTTTGGAGTGACTCAATTCATCCCATAATGGAGAAATAGAAAGTTGTTGTTTAATAGGTATAGAATTTCAACTTCGCAAGATGAAAAAGTTCTGGAGATTGGTTGCAAAACAATTTAAATATATTTAATGCTACTCACTGTACACTTAAAAATGGTTAACATGGTAAATTTTACATGTATTTAGCCACAATTAAAAATACTAAGTTTTCAAAAAGGTTAAAATATACCAGATTTAAGACAACAGAGAAAAGAACCAGGGAAACTGAAGTCAAATCAATAGAAATTGCTCATTCGAACAACAGAGAAAAAATTAACTGCAAATAAACAAACAAAACCCCAGAGCCTTGGGGACTTATAGGATGAGATCCTAACATCTAATGTTTTATTTTTGGAGTCCAATAAGCAGAAAAGAAGGAGACGAGATTGAAAAAAAATGCGAAGTTAAAAATAATATTTAAAGAAAACAGTTCCAGTATTTGACAGCCTGGTAGGGTGACTACAGTTAACAACAATAGATTATATATTTAAAAATAACTAGAAGAGAACATTTAAAATGTTCCCAACACAATTAAATGATAAATATTTAAGGTGACGAATATACTAAATACCCTGATTTGATCATTACGCATTGTTTGTGTATGATATGTTTGCATTTACATATGATATTCTGTGTCAGATGCAAACATATCATATTCTGTGTCAGAATATCATATGTAAAAGTTAAATATGTATAAATATTGTGCATCAATAAAAAGCAAAAATGAAATGTTCACAAATAAAATCCACAAATGTGTGAAAAGAATTATGCTCCATGACCAAGTTAGAGTTATTCCAGGTATGCAAAGCAGTTTCATCATTTGAATATCATTTTTATATATCATATCACAGGATAAAAGGAAAAAACATATGTCATATCAGTGGATGCAGAAAGAGCATTTGACAAAATCCGATACCTACTGATGACAAAAACTCTCAGCAAACCAGAAGTAGAGGGGAATTTCCACACCTTGATAAAAATCATTTAAGAAAAAAACCTACAGCTAACATCATACTTAATGGTGAAAGATTGAATGTTTTCTAAGATTAGGAAAAGATCAAGGATGTCTACTCTCACTGCTCCTACTGAACATATTAACGAGATTTTTAGCCAGCACATAAGGAAAAAAATGAAAGAAAATAAAAAATAACAGGCATATAGATTGAAAAGGAAGAAATAAAAAGTCCTTTCTATTTGCAAATGATATGATGGCCTACATAGAAAATCTCAAGCAATCATTCAATAAATGAATAAATAAATCCTCTTGCCAAGTCCAAGTGATCTCATTGTTCAGTTCCCACCTATGAGTGAGAACATGCGGTGTTTGGTTTTCTGTTCTTGTGATAGTTTGCTAAGAATGATGGTTTCCAGCTGCATCCATGTCCCTACAAAGGACACAAACTCATCCTTTTTTATGGCTGCATAGTATTCCATGGTGTATATGTGCCACATTTTCTTAATCCAGTCTGTCACTGATGGACATTTGGGTTGGGGCCTATCATGGGGAGGGGGGAGGGGGGAGGGATTGCATTGGGAGTTATACCTGATGTAAAGGACGAGTTGATGGGTGCTGACGAGTTGATGGGTGCAGCACAGCAACATGGCACAAGTATACATATGTAACAAACCTGCACATTATGCACATGTACCCTAGAACTTAAAGTATAATAATAATAATAAATAAATAAATAAATAAATCCTCTTGGTACTAAATGAGTTTAGCAAAGTTTCAGAATAAAAAGTGAACACATGAACATCAGTTGGGCTTTTGACAATGATATTAACAATGATAATGCAGAGACCAAAATTAAAAACACAATACCATTTTTAACTATTACAAATAAAATGAAATACTTGGATATAAATCTTTTTTAAAATGCACAGAATCTGCATGCTGAAAATCACAAAATGCTGATCAAAGTAATCAAAGAAGACCTAAATAAATGAAAAGAAGTTGTGTGGTTCATTGATTAGAAGACTCCACAAAGATATCAATTCTCTCCAAATTGATCTATAATTTCAATGCAATTTCTATTAAAATCCTAGCAGAGCTTTTGTACAATAGACAAGTTTATTTTAAATTTTATGTGGAAAGGCAAAAGACCTAGAATAGCTAAAAACAATTTTTCAAAAAAAGAATTAAGTAGAAGGAATCACTACATGCTGTTGGGTCTTGCTATGTAGCTACGGCGCTTAAGACTGTATGGTATTGGCATACTGATAGACATAGCAATGAGATGAGAATAAGAAACCCAGAAATAGACCTACACAAATATGCCTAACTGATTTTTAAACAAAGGTTTAAAATTAAGGCAACAAATGGTGCTGGAGCTTTTTAGCATTCATTGCAGAAAAAAAAAAAAAAAAAAATGAACTACCGCCACCTAAACTTACATCTTATACAAAATCTAACCCAAATGGATTATGAACAGTCAACAATAAACAATTCAGTTAGAAAATGGGCAAAAGACTTGAACAGACATTTCACTGAAGAGAATATAGAGCTAACAAATAAGCACATAAGATTTTCAACATGATTAGCCATTATTAGGAAAATGCAAATTAAGATTACAATGAGATGTCACAACACAACTATAAGAGTGACTAAAATAGAAAGTATGATAGCACCAAATGATAGTGTGGCAGTAGAGACACTAGGTCACTCATACTCATGGTGGAAACATAAAATGGTATGACATCAGAACATCTTAGAGTTCTGGTTTTCATAAACCTGTATCTGTTTCTGGTGACCAAGGATTTAATTTTCTTTCTTATGGGTTCAGATCAAAATTTAATTCTGCATTATCTTAGTCTTCCATTTTACAGAAACCACAAAAACTTGTTTGAATTTCCTAATATATACATACACATATACATATCAAGCAAAACTGTATATTTAAAAACTAAAGTTTTTTTTTAATTAAATACCTGTATCTGTGTGTGTATACTCAAACGCACATACAAACAACTTTATTTTTTAAATGCATGGAGTTTTTCTGAGAATGATGATTTTGCTTATCTTATTTTGTTCTTTTTACCTTTCTAAATTTAAAATATAAAAATAAAGCATTATTTTTAAAAATAAATAAATGTATTTGATATCAACATAACCTTCAGGAACTAATTCCTACTTTTATCATCTTTTATTTAGCTTTTTAAAATAACAAAAATTTCAAAAATTTCTTTCCTACCTCTTTATTCCATTCCTCAACATTATCCATATGTTAATTTTTCATTAACCATAATAGGACTTGGATCATTTAAAGTCTACCTTTGAGTGTGTTATTAGTTCTATTAAATCAGTCATTTTCTAATCTCTTAAAATCTTTTCCAATTTTATACCTCAAAAAGAAGTCATTATCTAAATTCTGGAAGGTACCTAGAGACGGAAATATTGGCCAAAATTAATTAAATGAACCCACTGCAAGAAAGCTCTTTTGCTCCCTTATGGAAATTTTGAGTTATATGTAATACTATTTTAAAAGCACAAATCAAATGGTAAAATTAGACTAAAGGGATACCATCATATCAATTTTTACATTGTCCTTAGTTCTGCTATTTTGACTTCTGTCCTCTTATTGGTAGACTTTAAGACTTAAAAGCTCATTATAAAAGATTTCAATCCCATTTTCTCTGATTTTAACACTCCCAAGAAATGTGAAATTTTTTCCTTTTTATTCCTACTGTGAGGGTATAACAGTTACATTATTCCTAGTGAATTTTCCCAATGTTAGCGTTCAATCTGAATCAATTGAGATAACAAATCTTTGTGCTAAATCTGCACTCAAAACTAGACACTTAGTTTTCAAGATACCATATTTTAATCAGTCATCAGGGGACTCTTATCTGTCTCTAGTCTGGCCGTTTCAGAGGTAATTGGCATTAACAGAGCACTGAGGTGATTCCCAATCTAATCTCAATGTTAATGAATTAGTGTATCTAAAATTGTAGATATAAAATGACCCTGAGCATCTAACCTCAAAAGTGATGGCCTGAGACCAAGTTCGAATATTCTTACGAAGGGAACAGTTTATAGGCTTACCAAGGAGGGGGAAAAAAAAAACAGTGCTTCTACTTACATAGGAAAAATAACAAAAGGGTCATCCATATGCCCTAGATAATTATAATCCCAAACATCCATCCTGCATCATTTTCAGAATAGCCAATCAAAGAATAGCACCAGGTCACTATTTTTCAGCTTTATTAAGGTAAGTATACTCCTATCAGGAGCTGAATCCCTAGTAGAGAATTAGAAGGTCTTCCCTGGTATATCCATTGTACATATCGCTAACACTGCAGATCCAGGGAGAAAACTCACAAGTTTGAGTTGGCTTTGCATTCTCATTCTATAGCACAGTGGAAGCAAATCAATACTCTAAAGTATGGCACCAGTTAAATAAGGAAAGCTTCAAACCACCTAAATAATCAAGTTATTGCAAATGAGAAAACGTCTTTTGAAAACAAGATGATAAGTGCTAAGAATAGAGTTTTACATTTATGAAGTGCTCAATTAATATTTGTTAAAATTAACTGATAAATTGATCCAGTGTCAGTATGTTAATAAAAATTTAAGAACCGGTGTAGAGAGGTGGGGGGCAGAAAAAGCCCTTGATTTGTAGTGTTGCAGATTTCTGTGATGAAAATACTTACACCATGGTTAATGCTTCCAACATAATCTGTACGTGGAATTGGGAAGAGATGCTAACTAATGGCTCTCGCTGGCTGGTTATATGGCTGCTTCCAGTACTCCACTGTGAACAAGACACAAAAAAAGACAGTCAAAAAATACGTCTTACATGCCTGTTAGGTGCTGGGCTATACCTTGATCATCATGAGTGATTTAGGGACAAGAGATATGTTTCATTCACCTCTGCATATTCCTTCAGATTGTCAAATATGGTGCACATTACAAAGTAGATGCTCAAAACACATCTGTGCACTGAACTGGTATATCCACTTTTCACTCATGATGTTCATGCTTGGAGTTCTGTATGGCTCCTTCAGGATTCACCCCAGAGTTCACCCAAACTTCAACCTACATTTTTCAACCCCTCTAACTACTAACATTGATGCCCAACCAATGTTTATATTTTCTCCTGGCCCTGCCAGCTTGTCAGTTAACCCAGCTCTTCTCAGCTTGCAGTCTAAGATTCCTCTGCTGGCTACATGTTCACTGCTCTCTCTGCATCTGGCCCTTAGTGGCTTCCAATCCTTCCCTCCCATATAACCCCCAGACAGGTCCCACCAAGTCAGTTACACAAGCAGGACTCACATACCTGGAACACTCTTCACATATCTTTCTTTTATCCTTCTTGATTTCTCAATCTGTCCTTGGGAATTTTGTAATCCATCTCTTTTTTTTTTTTTTTTTTTTTTTTTTGGCGAGGCAGTCTCGCTCTATCACCTAGGCTAGAGTGCAGTCGCACCATCTTGGCTCACTGCAACCTCTGCCTCCCAGGTTCAAGCAATTCTCCTGCCTCAGCCTCCTGAGGAGCTAAACTTACAGGCACCCGCCATTATGTCTGGCTAATTTTTGTATTTTTAGTAGAGATGGGGTTTCACCATGTCGGCCAGGCTGGTCTCAAACTCCTGATCTCAAGTGATCTGCCCACCTCAGCCTCCCAAAGTGCTGGGATTACAGGCGTGAGCCACCTCGCCCAGCCCCATCTACCTATTCTTGATTCTGATGTCTGGCCTTTTGTCTCATTCCCCAAGGGAACCACAGCTTTTTCCTGAAGAAGCTCTAAGCTTCTATTACTGCTTATAGCTCCTCAGGTGCTTTTGCTCTTTGCTTTGACATTATGCTGGGTTACTCTTAAAATTTCTTTTAATTAGCTATGTTTGAATCTGATTTTATAAGAATATTCCCTGAGGTGTGATGCTGATTGACTCTTTTTTTATGAACAAAATTAATAAAATGTCCACTGATAGGATTTGCTTATAGTACTCAGTGAGTCATCCTCTTTCAAACTGGGCTTCAATCAAAGCTACATATCTTCAAATAGCTGGGTTACTTCACAATGATTCTTTTTTATTTTCTTTTAATTCAACCACTGTATTCCATTCTTTTCCAAACATATGAAGAATAAGAATGT
Organism: Theropithecus gelada; assembly: GCF_003255815.1. Classification (NCBI taxonomy): domain Eukaryota; kingdom Metazoa; phylum Chordata; class Mammalia; order Primates; family Cercopithecidae; genus Theropithecus; species Theropithecus gelada. The sequence continues at coordinate 56,613,029 of NC_037681.1, forward strand.
CTTATTTTGTTCTGCAAATTAAATCCTAGAAAAAAATTAGAAAACTCCATTAAGTAAACCCAATAGGAAGTATGAAAACTAAAGACTAAGAAAATGTGTAGGTATTATCAACTGTACTCAAGTTTTCACTTTAGCATTCCTTTGGAAGCTTCCTCTGCTTTCCCCAGCTAATTTCTGAAAGTGCTAGACTGCATTGAAAAGGAGCCAGGCCCTGCTATGATGGAGCTTAGTGAATCTGGGACAGGGATCACATCCAAACTCCAAGCTCAGTTGATTCAAGCAGTGACAATAAAGCATTCAGGTCAAAACACCGGCTGATTTGGGAAACCTGGTCTTTGGGATCTGAGAGGGTAGCATCTGTAGCAGCTCAAAAGCTAGTACAGTAGCCCTGAAAGTCTGGATACAAGCTCAAGTTAGAAGTACAGGAGTGAAGTTAAGGAGTGGAGGGAAAATCTCAGGTTCAGCCTTAGAAAGTAGAAGGTAAAATTGGAGAATCAAGCCAACCATAGAGAGAAGTGCCTGAGGGTCTCAGAGAGATATATATATATATTTTTATTAAATGTACTTTATTGGGTACCATCTTTTTAAATTTTTAAGCCCACCACCACCTACTGTTCTCTCACTCTTATATCTTTTCTTTCATCACCTGCACTTTTTCCAGTCAGAATCACCTCTCTTGCTCATTGATTTTTATCATTTATATTCCAACTCCAGCTAGAAATGTTTTCTTTTTTTTTTTTTTTTTAAACACAGCCTGGCCCCTGGGCTGACTCTGCAACTTTTTTTAAAAATTTTTATTATACTTTAAGTTCTAGGGTACATGTGCACAATGTCTAATATTTAAGTCTCTAATCCATCTTGAATTAATTTTTGTATAGGGTCTAAGGAAGGGATCCAGTTTCAGCCTTCTACATATGGCTAGCCAGTTTTCCCAGCACCATTTATCAAACAGGGAATCCTTTCCCTATTTCTTATTTTTCTCAGGTTTGTCAAAGATCAGATGGTTGTAGATGTGTGGTATTATTTCTGAGGGCTCTGTTCTGTTCCATTGGTCTATATCTCTGTTTTGGTACCAGTACCATGCTATTTTGGTTACTGTAGCCTTGTAATATAGTTTGAAGTCAGGTAACGTGATGCCTCCAGCTTTGTTCTTTTAACTTAGGATTGTCTTGGCAATGCGGGATCTTTTTTGGTTCCATATGAACTTTAAAGTAGTTTTTTCCAATTCTGTCAAGAAAGTCATTGGTAGCTTAATGGGGATGGCATTGAATCCACAAATTACCTTGGGCAGTATGGCCATTTTCACAATATTGATTCTCCCTATCTATGAGCATGGAATGTTCTTCCATTTGTTTGTGTCCTCTTTTATTTCATTGAGCAGTGGTTTGTAGTTCTCCTTGAAGAGGTCCTTCACATCCCTTGTAAGTTAGATTTCTAAGTATTTTATTCTCTTTGAAGCAATTGTGAATGGGAGTTCACTCATGATTTGGCTCTCTGTTTGTCTGTTATTGGCGTATAAGAATGCTTGTGATTTTTGCACATTGATTTTGTATCCTGAGACTTTGCTGAAGTTGCTTATCAGCTTAAGGAGATTTTGGGCTGAGACAATGGGGTTTTCTAAATATACAATCATGTCATCTGCAAACAGGGACAATTTGACTTCCTCTTTTCCTAATTGAATATCCTTTATTTCTTTCTCTTGCCTGATTGCCCTGGCCAGAATTTCCAACACTATGTTGAATAGGAGTGGTGAGAGAGGGCATCCCTGTCTTGTACCAGTTTTCAAAGGGAATGCTTCTAGTTTTTGCCCATTCAGTATGATATTGGCTGTGGGTTTGTCATAAATAGCTCTTGTTATTTTGAGATACATTCCATCAATACTGAATTTAGAGTTTTTAGCATGAAGGACTGTTGAATTTTGTCAAAGGCCTTTTCTGCATCTATTGAGATAATCATGTGGTTTTTGTCTTTGGTTCTGTTTATATGCTGGATTATGTTTATTGATTTGTGTATGTTGAATGAGCCTTGCATCCCAGGAATGAAGACCACTTGATCATGGTGGATAAGCTTTTTGATGTGCTGCTGGATTTGGCTTGCCAGTATTTTATTGAGGATTTTTGCATCAATGTTCATCAGGGATATTGGTCTAAAATTCTCTTTTTTTGTTGTGTCTCTGCCAGCTTTGGTATCAGGATGATGTTGGCCTCACAAAATGAGTTAGGGAGGATTCCCTCTTCTTCTATTGATTGGAATAGTTTCAAAAGGAATGGTACCCGCTCCTCCTCTGGTAGAATTCGGCTGTGAATCCATCTGGTCCTGGACTTTTTTTGGTTGGTAGGCTATTAATTATTGCTTCAATTTCAGAGCCTGTTATTGATATATTCAGGGATTCAACTTCTTCCTAGTTTAGTCTTGGGAGAGTTTATCCATTTCCTCTAGGTTTTCTAGATTATTTGCGTAGAGATGTTGATAGTATCCTCTGATGGTAGTTTGTATTTCTATGGGGTCAGTGGTGATATCCCCTTTATCATTTTTTGTTGCGTCTATTTGATTCTTCTCTCTTTTATTCTCTATTAGTCTTGCTAGCAGTCTATCAATTTTCTTGATCTTTTCAAAAAACCAGCTCCTGGATTCACTGATTTTTTGAAGGGTTTTTTGTGTCTCTATCTCCTTCAGTTCTGCTCCAATCTTAGTTATTTCTTGCCTTCTGCTAGCTTTTGAATGTGTTTGCTCTTGCTTCTCTAGTTCTTTTAATTGTGATGTTAGGGTGTCAATTTTAAATCTTTCCTGCTTTATCTTGTGGGCATTTAGTGCTATAAATTTCCCTCTACACAGTGCTTTAAATGTGTCCCAGAGATTCTGGTATGTTGTATCATTGTTCTCATTGGTTTCAAAGAACATCTTTATTTCTGCCTTCATTTCGTTATGCACCCAGTAGTCATTCAGGAGCAGGTTGTTCAGTTTCCATGTAGTTGAGTGGTTTTGAGTGAGTTTCTTAATCCTGAGTTCTAGTTTGATTGCACTGTGGTCTGAGAGACAGTTTGTTATAATTTCTGTTCTTTTACATTTGCTGAGGAGTGCTTTACTTCCAACTATGTGGTCAGTTTTGGAATAAGTGTGGTCTGGTGCTGAGACGAATGTATATTCTGTTGATTTGGGGTGGTGAGTTCAGTAGATGTCTATTAGGTCCTCTTGGTGCAGAGCTGAGTTCATTTCCTGGATATCTTTGTTAACTTTCTGTCTCGTTGATCTGTGTAATGTTGACAGTGGGGTGTTAAAGTCTCCCATTATTGTTGTGTGGGAGTCTAAGTCTCTTTGTAAGTCTCTAAGGACTTGCTTTATGTATCTGGGTGCTCCTATATTGGGTGCATATATATTTAGGATAGTTAGCTCTTCTTGTTGAATTGATCCCTTTACCATTATGTAACAGCCTTTTTTGTCTCTTTTGATCTTTGATGGTTTAAGGTCTGTTTTATGAGAGACTAGGATTGCAACTTCTGCCTTTTTTTGTTTTCCATTTGCTTGGTAGATCTTCCTCTATCCCTTTATTTTGAGCCTATGTCTGTCTCTGCACATGAGATGGGTCTCCTGAATACAGCACACTGATGGGTCTTGACTATTTATCCAATTTGCCAATCTGTGTCTTTTAATTGGAGAATTTAGCCCATTTACATGTAAGGTTAATATTGTTATGTGTGATTTTGATCCTGTCATTATGATGTTAGCTGGTTATTTTGCTTGTTGGTTGATGCAGTTTCTTACTAGCATCAATGGTCTTTACATTCTGGCATGTTTTTGCAGTGGCTGGTACCAGTTGTTCCTTTCCATGTTTAGTGCTTCCTTCAGGAGCTCTTGTAAGGCAGGCCTGGTGGTGAGAAAATCTCTCAGCATTTGCTTGTCTGTAAATGATTTTATTTCTCCTTCACTTATGAAACTTAGTTTGGCTGGATATGAAATTCTGGGTTGAAAATTCTTTTCTTTAAGAATGTTGAATATTGGCCCCCACTCTCTTCTGACTTGTAGAGTTTCTGCCGAGAGATGCACTGTTAGTCTGACGGGCTTCTCTTTGTGGGTAACCTTACCTTTCTCTCTGGCTACCCTTAACATTTTTTCCTTCATTTCAACTTTGGTGAATCTGACAATTATGTCTTGGAGTTGCTCTTCTTGAGGAGTATCTTTGTGGCGTTCTCTGTATTTCCTGAATTTGAATGTTGGCCTGCCTTGCTAGGTTGGGGAAGTTCTCCTGGATAATATCCTGCAGAGTGTTTTCCACCTTGGTTCCATTCTCCCCATCACTTTCAGGTACACCGATCAGATGTAGATTTGGTGTTTTCACATAGTCCCATATTTCTTGGAGGCTTTGTTTGTTTCTTTTTACTCTTTTTTCTCTAAACTTCTCTTCTCACTTCATTTCATTCATTTGATCTTCAATCACTGATACCCTTTCTTCCAGTTGATCGAATCGGTTACTGAAGCTTGTACATTTTTCACATAGTTCTCATGCCATGGTTTTCAGCTCTATCAGGTCATTTAAGGACTTCTCTACATTGCTTATTCTAGTTAGCCATTCATCTAATCTTTTTTCAAGGTTTTTAGCTTCTTTGCGATGGATTCGAACTTCCTCCTTTAGCTCGGAGAAGTTTGATCATCTGAAGCCGCCTTCTCTCAACTCATCAAAGTCATTCTCCACCCAGCTTTGTTCCATTGCTGGCAAGGAGCTGCATCCCTTTGGAGGGGGAGAGGTGCTCTGATTTTTAGAATTTTCAGCTTTTCTGCTCTGTTTTTTCCCCATCTTTGTGGTTTTATCTATCTTTGGTCTTTGATGATGGTGACGTACAGATGGGGTTTTGGTGTGGATGTCCTTTCTGTTTGTTAGTTTTCCTTCTAACAGTCAGGACCCTAAGCTGCAGGTCTGTTGGAGTTTGCTGGAGGTCCACTCCAGACCCTGTTTGCCTGGGTATCAGCAGTGGAGGCTGCAGAACAGCGAATATTACTGAACAGAAAATGTTGCTGCCTGATCATTCCTCTCAGAGAGGTACCCGGCCATGTGAGGTATCAGTCTGCCCCTACTGGGGGGTGCCTCCCGGTTAGGCTACTTGGGGGTCAGGGACCCACTTGAGGAGGGAGTCTGTCCATTCTCTGATCTCAAACTCTGTGCTGGGAGAACCACTACTCTCTTCAAAGCTGTCAGACAGAGAAATTTAAATCTGCAGAGGTTTCTGCTGCCTTTTGTTTGGCTATGCCCTGTCCCCAGAGGTGGAGTCTACAGAGGCAGGCAGGCTTCCTTGAGCTTGAGCTGTGTTGGGCTCCACCCAGTTCCAGCTTCCAGGCTGCTTTGTTTACCTACTCAAGTCTCAGCAATGGCGGGTGCCCCTCCCCCAGCCTCGCTGCCACCTTGCGGTTAGAGCTCAGACTGCTGTGCTATCAATGAGGGAGGCTCCATGGGCATGGGACCCTCCCAGCCAGATGTGGGATATAATCTCATCACATGCCATTTCCTAAGACCCTTGGAAAAGTGCAGTATTAGGGTGGGAGTGACCCCATTTTCCAGGTGCTGTGTGTCACAGTTTCCCTTGGCTAGGAAAGGGAATTCCCTTACCCCTTGAGCTTCCCAGGTGAGGCGATGCCTCACCCTGATTCGGCTCTTGCTCGGTGGGCTGCACCCACTGTCCTGCACCCACTGTCTGACACGCCCCAGTGAGATGAACCCGGTACCTCAGTTGGAAATGCAGAAATTACCCGTCTTCTGTGTTGGTCATGCTGGGAGCTGTAGCCTGGAACTGTTCCTATTTGGCCATCTTGAAACTGCTCCCAAATTTGGTATTTATAATGAGGTCCAAGAGTACACAATTTTTAAAATGTATGCTGAGACAATATTTAAGCTAAAGAGGCAAATTTTGCCAAATGCCCATGCAGAGATGAACAAGCAAATAAAGAGATCCCAACAAAAGGGCTCTATTTTATAGCATTCCTAAACCTTCATTGACATTCCCCATTCCTGAAGTCACAAAGTCCTTGATTACTTCAGTATATTGTTTCATCATAAGACTGTTATAAATATAGGGGTTTTAAAACTCTAGTTAGAAAATTATGAATTCTGGTTGTTAGCTATCTGTAGGCATCAAAGTATACTTCCCAGAGGGTCAGCATTTAACAAACAGGTGTAGAGCCACAATAAATTAAAACTTAGAGTAAAAATCACCAGTCTTTTGAATTGTGGAAATTATAAAATAAAACTTTCCCACTCTGGAGATGGCATTGCCAACATGTGTTTTTATTCATAAACACGTCACATTTCACTGTTTTGCACCAATCTCCATAACCACACTTTCCTCATACAAGAGCAGAATCTGTCTGCCTGGCAGTTAGGTGTTGGTAAACAGTGTCAGAAAAGCAAGTCTTCCATTATTTAGTCATGAGAAAAGCATCAGGAGAGGTAGAACCAAGAACCAAATGTCAATGATGTTGCCATTTCCTAGTAAACCCACTGAAACAGGCAACTAATCCATATGTCCATTGTTCACTCCATGACAACTGCTTCAAGAAAATCCCACCAGGTGATCAGGCTTATCCCAGACAACCCCAGAGAAACTCAAGAAGCACCAAATGAACAAATCACCTGACCTCAAGAGAAACCAGAATTTCCATGACCATCCCTGGCTCAAAGAGGAGAATTTGGCTCAATAAGTAGGGACATGATATATTTAGTAAGGAGCTATTGTGTTTATTTTCAAATTCTTGGTCCATTTCTTCTCCTACAGCACCTTGCTTATCAGCACCCTTTAGTCACTAAGGGCTAGCATCAGCAGTGGTACGGCTGCGGCAAAAATTCTCAAATCTCAGTTGCACGGTATGTTTCTTGAGCATATACATGGGTGACTGCCAGTTCCATTTATCCCAAACCCTGACTTTGGTTAGGAGGGTCTCCATTCTTAAAATAGCCCCCAAATGGCTCTGTACTACCAGGCAACAGATATCAGCTCTGTCTCAGGAATTTTTCTTGTTTTCAGTTTAACTTCTATGAGACATTATTTTAAAGCAATTCACATATTTTGGAACAGGTTTCACATTACCACTTTGTGAAAAAGTTAATGAGTTTTCATCGCTAAAAGTAATTTGGAGTCATTAGGTATCAAAAAAGGGCATGGTCCATTTATTCCAACCTGAATTTGTTTGTATCTTATTGACCCTCCTTCTAGTAAGCATTTGCCTTACTATCCACAGAGCAGGCATAATGAGCAATTCCCCTTGTGCTGACTTCATGCAATCTAATGTTAGGTAGGCGTGAGAAGCAGAAAGTACCTTTCAATTCCATTCAGCAAGAATCCACAGTATACTTACAATTTCCCTGAACTATGCTAAGCATTTTGAGACCTCTAAAGCTCTAAAAAAGATTCTTTGACCTCAAGTTGCTTATAATCTTGTTGTAGTAACTCATAAATCAAATGGCAAATAACACAGGATGTAGTAAATTATTAATGTAACCAAGAAGTCCCTCCCACATGTGTGCGCAGGCACCCACCCACCCACCCACACACACACACACACACACTTTACACTGTGGAATGCTGAAAGGATTCCAAGACTGTAAATTCCATCTTCCTTTCTCTTCTTCCAAAAATGGCCCTATGCTTTCACAGTACGCTGGATTGTCAAGCCCTGAAGGAATAATGCTTAACATTCCAAAGAATTATCCCCATTTTTCCCTCACATCATTGGGCATTTGGCATTTATCTTTGTATATGGAGGTAAGGAGATGGAAACCAGAAATGGGATCCATATCATGGAATCCAAGAGAAAGGACTTGGAAAAATACAAAGAGCTATATGAGTATAAGAAACTGTTAGATTATTGTCTAAAGGCAGGAACAAAAAGACAACATCAAGAAGATCATTTTCTTCTCAGAAAAAAATTTGCAGGAGCATCTACCCAAGCCTGTAATAGAAAATTGACCTGTGGAGTTACAAGATTGGTTACAAGATTTGATATAAAATAATCTCATCTCACCTATCAATCATTCCATGTGAACTAGATCCAGTATAAGCTATGCTTATACTAACTGGTTAAACAAAAGGATCAAACATAATTGTCATTTAATCTGTAACAGTGTTTTTCAATTAGTTTGTAATGAATGATCCTAGTATATATCAATAAAAAATTATCAACAAATTATTACATACATAACTGCACCATAGAACATTATATTTAAAGGCACATTATTTGTTAAAAGAAAAATGGTATCCATGTAAACCACTCTCCATGAGTGCTCAATGCAATAACTGCATCCATTACTACCCCAAGTTGAAGGGAATGAATGAAAAGACCACTATGCTGCAAATTGCCTAGAAGCAGAATTTAATTAATTGAGAAATTATGTTCAGGCTAGCCTATCCAGATAACGTCATATCTATGTGGGGTAAGTTAATAGGAATCCCATGCTACTTCCATAAATTGGTTCAATAACAGAAAAAAATACAGATGAGGAGGAAGAGAGAACTGGTAATGTGAAGTGACAGGTTTCAAAAATAATTCCTTTGTACTTATTCAGAGCCCTGAATCCATCCATACACGTCACGGGAAATGTGATGCTGTCCACGCACATATCATTAGATTCACTCTCCAAAATGTCAACAACTACCAGAAATTATACTCTTACTGTAGGCCAGCTTGGTTTTTAAACACTATGTCTAATCTGGCAGCAACACCCAGGCTTCATTGCTGTACCAGCTTTACGGATAAGGAAGTTGAGACTCAAAAGGGTTAAATGAGTTGCCCAAAGTCACAAAGCCATTAAATGACCAAGACAGGACTGGGATGAAGCTCTTGAGTATAAAGTTTGTGTAACATGTCCACTATGGCAGCTGTATTAGTCCATCTTCACATTGCTAATAAAGACATACCTGACACTGGGTAATTTATAAAGAAGAAGAAGTTTCATGGACTCGTAGTTCCACGTGGCTGGGGAGGCCTCACAATCATAGTGGAAGGCAAAAGGCACATCTTACATGGCGGCAGACAAGAGAGAATGAGAGCAAAGCAAAAAGGGAAACCCCTTATAAAACCATCAGATCTCATGAGACTTATTCACTACCATGAGAACAGTATGGGGGAAACTGCCCCCATGATTCAATTATCTCCCACCAGGTCCCTCCCATAACACAAGGGTATTATGGGAGCTACAATTCAAGATGAGATTTGGGTGGGGACACAGAGCCAAACCATATCACTTGCTGCTGCCAAGTAACAGACAGGAAAAAGATTCAGAAATAACATTTGTCTCTGGGCATTTGCCTTAAACTGCAAGTTCCTGGAGGGCAGGGCAGCTTGTGTTCCTATCTGGTTTTCCTTATATAGCACTAAGCAGTATGAGCAGGTGCTGTGGAATGTCATTTGGTACTGAGAACAATAAAGAAGCAAGAACACATATGATGGTAGGAGCCTAGCTCGCTGTCCTGCCTCTGAATTTATAAAAGGTCTCAGGAATGACATGCAGGATAAGGAAATATACAGCCTCTGAGCCTTAGTAACTACATACAACTCACGATGCAACTGTCAATCCTGCTATGTTAACCGGCAAATGTCCAAAGGAGGCATTAAATCATTGCCAGAGACCACTCAGCTTACATTACATTGTATTGAAGGGGGAGGAGGGGCAGATTTCAGAGTCCCACCTTCCTCCAAGCCCTTGCACTCTCCTCTATGTCTGCCCTGCAGCTCAGGCCTGGAATTTTATGTGCAGCAAAAAATCAAAGGTAAAATAAATGCCGAACAGCGATTGCTGTCATTGCCTTCCCCGCAGTCATTTCGCTATTAGCTGTTGGAGGAGCAGACCGTGTAGGTTGACGAGATCTGAGTAAGGATGAGGGATGAGATGTCAAGGCAGGGAAAGCGGCTGCCTGTGCGAGGCGGCTTTGACACGCGCTGCAGACATCACACGTCAGCTCGGTGGAGACAGCAAGCAAACCCAACTGCAGCCACAGAGGGGAAGCAAAAGAGGAGTGTGTGAAAAGATCAGCATATTGAGCCTGCCAATTATTTTCCTCCCTTTTCAACCCCACCCCCAAACACAAGTTCCTTAATATTAACAGTGCTGGAAATCGCAGCAATGAGCATGTTGTTGGGGTAAAACCGAACATTACTCTCCAAATGAGATCCTGGGTGTGAAAGCAGAAGGTCCTCTCTGTCTCCCGGGTCAGAATATTATCTGAGGCCAGCAGCTCTGCAACAGCTCTTAACCTCAAGAGAAGGGCCAAGAAAGCCACAGCACACCCTGGGACTGTTCAAATTATGGATACACACACACACACACACACACACACACACACACAGGAGATTATTACTAAGCTGGGGCTACAGCTTAAGTGGCATTCTCTTATTCCTCTGACTTGAATCCCTACACCTGTTACCCAAACCTCACTCACTGTTCTCCTCCACAAAAACACATTGTATCTTTGACATCAATATCAGTTTTGATATCAGAAGGATATGTGCCCAGGCAGCAGCATCACATATGTTGAAAGAGCTGCAACACTTGGAACTCTAACCTACTTTTATGAGACTTTTTTTTCCTGTATAAGTCCCTTAGCCCATCCTTAAAGAAATATGACCAGCACCCATTCCCATCATTTAACTTTTCCAGATTAGAATTGAAAGCTCTTCCCAACTGTACCACAGGAGGCAGAAACTAAGAGTTCTTTCTAAAGATTAAACCTTCTTAACCTTGAGGTGAAGAAATAAATATTATGTTGTTAAAGGATGAACCCCAGTCTAATATCTATTAAACTCTTCCTGGCGGATCTTCCAGAGATACAATGGGCAAAAGGAAAGAATAATATTTTCAAGTTGTTAGATAAATGTAGGCAGGATTGGAGGAAAATAAATGAAGAGTACTTGCTTAGACTCTCGGATCACTAATAACGCTGGAACATAATCTGAAGGGTTATTTAACCCCAGAGAGTTCGGGCCAGTGATGGAGGTCTCTGTGGGAGCAAGGTTTAGTCTCTGGATAATTGACTGGCAAGGCCTGGAAGTTAGTAGTGCCCCAGCAAGCAAGATGCATTTCAGAGAAAATCCTGATGGAAATTGGGAAGTCATCTATCAGCAAAGAACTGAGTAATCTTATCATGGGTTAGGGAGAAACAAGCAATTTCAGGAGCATTGGGGTAACTAAGATTTTACACCAGTATATGAAATACCAGGGCTAGGATTGTAAGACTGTGCAGGGGCTCCTGATAACTATTCATTCATGCATCAAACTATTATTGTGTACCTATTATGTCCTACACTCTGTGATCATTGCTGCTAACTCAAAGACAAAGAGGATGTCGTCTTTAAGCAGCTTACCATGTCTACCGGGAGAGACTGAAGAGTCAATACATGACAATTTCAGAAGGGAATGCTTCTGAAATGGAGTGAGGATCTCTCCAAATTTAGGAGGGCATAGGTATCTACAGTAAGCAGAAACTGATAACTCTTTCTTTACAAATTTTTCTAAAATCTGCCGTACTCCAAGTATAATTCTCCATCTGAAAAAAATACCATGAGAGAAACGTTAAAGGAAATGTGAACTAGTAATTATATTATACAAGCGAATCCCACAAATAATCATATGAAACATAAAAAATTTCATTAACACCTAAGCCCGTCTGTATTTATTTTGTTTCATTCAATAGCACATCATGACTCTGTTTCCATGGCTCCAAAACAACATGTAAATTTGGTCAGGTCAGTCAAATAAAAAGTCAGATGAGTTTTTAAAAGACAAACAGACACAAACTGAAATGGTTGCTATCTTCATCCTTTATATGTGCAGTCTAAAACCTATTTATTTCTCTTTATTGGCTGTTTCCTTTAATACTGATTCTCAAATCCCTTTTCTCTACTATTTTATATAATACACAACTTTGCCTGAGTTAAATTGCATACAATATCTTAATACATCATCTTCCAATCATTAATTTTCATCAGAGAGTGTCAGCAAAGAATTATGTCAGATTACTTGGACCAGATTTTTTCTCATAAATCCCTTCTAACCTCTATATAGCCTTTCTTTCTGTCAGAAATTTTCCATCTCTCTTAGAAGCTTCTTAAATTTTTTTGAAAATAAGATTTAAACTTACTCAAACTGCTCTTGTCTTTCTTCTTTAACAAATGTTTGTTGAGTTTCTATTATTTGAAAAGCATTGAATAAAATATTGAGGATTAAGGACAAATATAGTCTATGATTTATAGGTAGAGTGAGATTTTGCATGCTGTTTTGAAGAAAAGGCAAAAGTTATCCCATAATGACAAGAAGTTGTTCTCAGTTGGAACTGGGACCAACACCTCCTTGAAGGACTTGTTGAGAGGCCCAGTGCAGAATTTCCACCAACTGTTCAACCGTCCACCCATTCCCACATCAAAAAAAGTAAACCATGGGGCCAGATGAGGTGGGTACTACAGTGTTTATGAAAAGAAGATAAAGGAATAAGAGATACTTCCCCTGTGAGAAGCCAAGATAATTATTTGTGAAGCCTGGAGATTCCAGAAAGATGGAGTTACTGACAACTGGTTCCCAGGCTGGGGGCTTGCTGAGCTGCAGTACCCCTAGGTCCATGCTGGCAACGCCCCAGGGAGAAGTATGCTAAGGGATCCTTAGGAGAGAGTTCTGGAACTCTGAAGGTATGTTGGTGTTATTTTTTGGTCTGTTTTCCCAATTGTGGAGAGGAGGAAGTAAGTGCTTCAGAGGTTTATCTCAAAGTTTATAGGTCATTCTTTTTTTTTTTTTTTTTTTTTTTGAGACTGAGTCTGGCTCTGTCGCCCAGGCTGGAGTGCAGTGGCCGGATCTCAGCTCACTGCAAGCTCCGCCTCCTGGGTTTACGCCATTCTCCTGCCTCAGCCTCCGGAGTAGCTGGGACCATGGTCATTCTTGAATATAAAGAAGGCTGCCTATTTCTGGCTTAGAGATTTATAAGGGATAGAGACCACTGGAGCAGCCCATGCCAATGGAAATTAAAGGGTTTGGCATTCCTAGGCAGCCTTTCCCAGCTCTTCACAGCCCTCAGAGCAAGTGGAAAAGCATTCCACTTTCATAGAATAGAGTACAGAAATGAGCTGAGAATATTCCGGCAGTTTCTGAGCCAATAGATAGAATGTCTAATCCAAAGAAGTATACTGCTGGAGAAATGAAGGGAGACATGGTTATTCTTTAAGGGAACGTTTCAATGACAGAGAAGGCTGGGGCAATGATAAATGCCACCCAGTGAAGACCAAGCACACCATCCAGCTAGAAACCTTAATGCCAGCAGACACTGTCAACATCCTCAGCTGGAACCAAATTGGCCTAAGGGAAGATGTGAAACCACCACACATGGGCAGTCAAGTAAAAACACTTCTGCCTCCCCATATGCTTGCCTCCATCTTGCCTACCACACCATAGAAGTCAATGCCTAGGAAAGGACTCAGGGGAGAGGGGACTCAGCACCAGGCCTCAGCCCCCACCTCCTTTACATCCCGCTTCCATGGCAACAGCTGAGGAGAAGATGAGATTTGATTGAGATCAATAGTAAAGCTTTTTAAATAAACCCATTTAAGTCTCCAACTAGTGGTCATTATTTCATAAAATAAAATAATTTCTTGTATAGGTCAATTAGTTGCTACCTACACGCATATAAGTTTATTTTAATTTTTCTGTAATTTTTATATATTTAGGGGGTACAAGTATAGATTTCTAACATGCATACATTGCATAGTGGTGAATTCTGGGCCTTTTGTGTATCCATCACCCAAATAGTGAACATTGTACCCAAAGGTAACTTATCAGCCCTTTCCTCACTCCCACTATCCCACATTTTAGAGTCGCTAATGTCTATTATTCCATTCTGTATGTCCATGTGTTCCCACTTACAAGTGAGAACATGGGGTATTTGACTTCCGGTTTCTGAGTTATTTCACATAGTATAATAGTCTGCAGTTCCATCCATATTGCTGCTGAAGACACTTCATTCTTTTTTATGGCTGAGTACTATTCCATGGTATACATATGCCAAATTTTCTTTATCTAATCCTCCATTTAGGGACATAGGTTGATTCCATACCTTTACTATTGTGAATAGTGCTGTGATAAGCATATGAGTACAGGTAACTTCTTTTTTTCTTCTTCTTCTTTTTGAGATGCAGTCTTGCTCTTTTGCCCAAGCTGGCATGCAGTGGTGCAATCTTGGCTCACTGAAACCTCTGCCTCCTGGGTTGCAGCGATTCTCCTGGCTCGGCCTCCCAAGCAGCTGGGACTACAGGTGCCTGCCACCACGCCCACTAATTTTTGTATTTTTAGTAGAGACAGGGTTTCACCATGTTAACCAGGATAGCCTCAATCTCCTGACCTCAAGTGATCTGCCTGCCTTGGCCTCCCAAAGTGCTGGGATTACAGGCATGAGCCACTGTGCCCAGCCGAGGTATCTTCTTGATATCATGATTTCTTTCCCTTTGGATAGATACCCAGTAGCAGGATTGCTTATATACATAGAAACTTAAAAGTTGCATCAAATGTTTGGTTACTTCAACAATTATCAAGATAATTGGCATTTTCCCCCTTTCATCAAATTGTTTGTCATCGTCCTTCTGTTAATCATTGAATATGACTTATTATAATTAGAGAAGAGCACATAGCATATACTGAAGTGCCTAAAATAAAAATTGATTTTAATGGATTGGTTTGATAAAAAAAAAATTCAATGTACTTTATTTTCAGTTTTCCAAAAATGTCACTAGCATATCCTTTAAAATATTCACATTAATAATAAATACTACATTTCAAAAAAATACATTCATTGAAGAAGTAAAATGAAGCTTCTTGATGACTTCTGCAAAAATTATTTATGTCTGGGTATAACTGATTAGTGTGGCTACTTTGACTAAAGGAGAATAAATAACATTGCAAGAAAAGTGAAATGTATTTTAAGAATACAAAAGACATCTTGGATCTCAGAACTGGTGGAGAATTTTCTGGAGATTTCAAGAACCTAGCAGCAAGGAAGCCCTATAATCCCTCTCTTGGGGCCTCTCAATTTCTCTCTGGATTCTTGTTCCATTGTCAGCTTTTCACTAAAGAGACTTGTAAGCTGTCATGGTTTATACTGGCTCATAAATTTGCTACAACACTCAGTATCCTGACTCTTTGACCTTAGGTTCCACGACCAACTGGCAACTTCCCTTCATGTTTCTTAGTTCAAAGAAACAACTGAGAAAACCATACTGGTTCATATTTTTGTTCTAAACTATTAGATAACAGACAAAGCAGATATGGGCTACCCTTGGATCTTCGTCACTCAGACTTTTCCAGCAAGGTGGGACACAGTACTTGAAGAAATTGAGCCACCGGTGAACTCTAGTCCTAGGTCCCACCATGGAGTATCACATAACAACTGAGAAAAGGATTTTGACTAAACTTTATTTATATTATACATAGTTTTACTTCTATTGAATTTCATTACAAGTAAAATAACCTTTTTAAAATCCATCTTATAATCTCACTTTGTGGCAGAAATTGAATCACTTTAAGAAAAGATTTTCCATCTTATTTTGCACCATGACATCACTGGGGTCATCAAAGATTTCAAAGACCCTATAGGTCTTCTATCCCATATTTTCTCACTTATTAGCTCCCAGAATTTTACTGGAATTTTAAATTTTTTTATTGCAAGTAAATTATTTACACACAGTAGAATGGAAAATACAAACATTTTCATAGTATAGGTAAAACAGCATTTAAATCACCTGAAGAAAAATTGCAGTTGCCTCTACACTCTAAAAACCACTTCCTGCATGGGAAAGAGAGCTCATAACCACAAAAGAAATTCTACCCAGAAGGAAACTCTTTCTGTCATCAAACCTAACCACATCTCCTCTTGTTCTTTATTCAGTGGAAATTAAAAATAATCTTTCTGAAATGAGCTAAGAAAAGCAACACCTCCTTTCTTACACGGCCACCTCTTACTAAGTGCCTCCTAAGTTAAAGACTTCTTTTGTTACATATTGCTGAATTTGACTCAAAATTTGGAGGTCCTTATGAGCTCAATTTTCTCTTATCTAAAAAGGTTCTCAAGGTCAACTACAGGGCTTCCTTGAAGCAAATTCAAATGACTTTGCTTTTGGGGTACAACATCTTTTTTTCATACAGCACCCTCAGTTTAATCTCATGAAACAATGAAGAATAAGAGGGCAAGAATCAGTGGTTTCTACAAACTAAATGTTAGTATTTTGTTTCCATATGATAGGCCTAATTGTAATATACTAACTAAAATATAAGAATGTATTTTTATTCTTTCCTGTTTTTGAACATAAAATGACGAAACTATCAGTTCTATCTAATTAACAATGCCATGCTAATTTCACAATAGTATTTCCAAAATGACACAAAAGGTGAATATGCCTCCAGAAAACATTAAAGATAACTCATTTGCAATACATTTGCAAAGATGAGACTCCAGGAATGAGTAATAACAAATGCAGATCCAAGTGCATTTGGAGGATCAGGAATGGATTGAACAGCACCTCCATTCTCCCCAGGTAGGACAGAGTTGACAGGTAAAAGTAAGTTAAAATGTTCTGATGCATTCCTGAAGTATGAACAGCCTTCCTCAGCCACCTCTAGCTCATTCTCCTCTAGTACATTCTTTCTCTTCCCAGTTAGGGACCCTGAAGCTGGTGTTCTTACAGGAAATGCAGTCTTATCAATAATTCCCACACATGGCTGGGCACCAAAACCACCAGGATTAGTTGCTAAAAACACAGGATCATCATTCTCAGCAAACTATCACAAGAACAGAAAACCAAACACCGCATGTTCTCACTCATAGGTGGGAATTGAACAATGAGAACACTTGGACACAGGAAGGAGAACATCACACACCGGGGCCTATGGTGGGGAGGGGACAGGGGGGAGGGATAGCATTAGGAGATATACCTAATGTAAATGATGAGTTAATGGGTACAGCACACCAACATGGCACATGTATACATATGTAACAAACCTGCATGTTGTGCACATGAACCCTAGAACTTAAAGTATAATAAAAAATAATAATAATAAAAAAATTTTTTAAAACACAGGATCTTGGGATCACCCTGGTCATTTTGAATCAGAAACCTGAAGGTAGATATAGTTAATCTGTATTACCTAGCTAATTCCTAAGCAACCAGCCTGGTTCCAAACCCAAATCAAGCACTTGGGAGCTTCTGCCTGCATGTAATGTTTAGGTTCCCTTCCTCAGGTTGTGTGGCTATTGACAGGAGAATAAGGAAAACAAAAGGATTTCGGTAAGCCAACAGCAAAATTGGCAAAAAACAACATAATTCATACACACACACACACACACACACACACACACACTGTGCAAATGGCTGTTTGACACATGAAAAAATGATCCTTCTCATAACAAGACTAATACCCATGAAAACCACACCGAGATACCATTTCTTACCTGTCAGATTGGCAAAAATTAAAAAGTATGACAATACATTCTGTTGGTGAGGCAGCAGGGGATACAAGAACTCTCATACATTTATAGTGAGGATGCAAACTGATGTGATCTTAATGGAGGGAAATTTGGCAATGCCTAACAAAACTACATAGAGTATTCGTTTGCATCTGAACCCAGCAATCTCTCTTCTAGGAATTTACACTGAAGAAATACTTCCAACGATATCAAAATATGTGTGCACATCTGTTTCCAATAATTGCAAAATACTCACTCATCCTCTACCATTTTACCTGTGCCCTGTTCATGGCTAGAAAAACACATTTCAGTCAATGAGAGCGCATCCACGTAGATAAGATCCTAGAGATACCTAAATTTGTGGTATGAGGAAAACCAAAGTTATACTTAAGAAATATGGCCTCCCAAAAAAACCGTACCTGACAGAGGCTGCACCAGTGCTTTCCAGAAACATTTTTCTCATGTACAGAATTTTCTTTGGGTGAGATCCACCCTAGAAAATTAAATATGAAGAGAAGGAAGATTCCAGATTTTCTTCAGAGTCTCTCCGCACTCACTCTGAGAAGCCATCTCGGACTTCTAGATGTTGGCCTTCCTGCGTGGTTCCACCTCTGGCTCTGCCTTCCCTGCGGTGCTCTTTGGTCTGAGTGTCTGGTTTACACATAATTTCATCAAGGGCATTAAAATTTCATCTCCACGCCCTTGAGGAAGCTTCTCTTCACATACCCACCCAAGAGCCAAGCAACTGGCTTTGAATGTACTTTCTTGTTAATAAAAAAAAAAAATTACAAAATTAAGGCAGAGGTTACCGTGTAAAGACAACTATGGGAAGTAGAAAATGGCGGCACATAATAGCCTGCATCCCACTACTCAGAATTAAGCTTTTTTTCCTTTCTATTTACTTTTATTTTACAATTTTTTTGTAATTGATTTTAAAAAGTGTATGTATGGTGTACAATGTGATGTTTTGATATATATATGCATTGTGGAGTGATTAAATCAAGCTAATTAGCATGTCCATCTCCTCACATACTTATTTTTAGTGGTAAAAACATTAAAAATCTGCTCCCTCAGCAACTCATAAATACATACATTGTTATTAACTAGGGTCAACCTGCTGTTTAATAGAGCTCCGGAACTTATTTGATCCTGTGTAACTGCAACTTTTTATCCTTTAACCAAAATCTCCCCATTCCCACCAACCCCAGCCCTTTGTAAACCCCCATTATATTCTCTGCTTCCATGAGTTTGACTTTTTGGAATTTCATACAAGATCATGCCGTAGTTCTCTTTGTTGTCACAAATGACAGGATTTCCTTTTTAAGACTGAATAGTATTCCATTGTGTACATATACCACCTTATCTTTATTCATTCATTCATTGATGGACACAGGTTGATTCCATATCTCAGCTAATGTGAACAATGCTGCAATGAATATGGAAACGCACATTTCCCCTTAAGACACTGATTTTGTTTCCGTTGAATATATGCCCAGAACTGGAATTGATGCATCATATGGCAGTTCTATATTTAACTTTTTGAGGAAAATCCATACGCTTTTCCATAATGGCTGTACTAGGCTTTTATTTTTTATTGCATTTTTTTCAGGCATACTGTCTCAGCAGCTCTCACTTAGTAATTCATCATTAAATAGTTTTTTGAATTCAAATGTATAGAACTTTATTGCAATTTAAAGGCATATACATATATATATACACACACACACACATATATATATATAGCTAAATTAACCAAAACGGCAAGTGGTCAAAACTTTAGTGCATCCTAATTAGTTTCTTCCATTCCTCCAAAAGTTAGGGCCTAAAATAATGCAGTAACTTCTGGAGTAGTAGCAATATGTGTACTGGATTATGCTTTCTTACAAAAGTGATTTTTTAACAGGCACCAAGTAGAAAGAATCTGCATCATTTAAGAGTCCCCTGTGTGGAAGAATCTGTTCTATTTTATGTTTGTTGATTTGAAAGGGTATTTCAGAAAGAATGGGAAAATGAGCCCATGAGATCAATATTCTGAACAATTAACCTATAAACAAATAAATAACACAGTATATGGGCTACTTAATGTCACATCTCTATAGACAGACAACAATACATTTGCAAGCAAGCTTGACATGATGGATACAACTAGATTAGTGGCATACTTTGCCGAAACAATAGCACATGTGCTTTCTTTCATTGTTCCACATTGTGAGAGATGCTCTCTGCCTTTCCCTCTCTTTAATCCTCTCACCCTGATCTTCATCAATAATTTGGACATTTATATAATAGCTTTGCAAAAGAAAAGGCAAAGGCAAACTTACCCATTGTGAGACTCAAGTTGAAGCCGTTTTTTTAGGACTCCAAGGGAAATACCACACAAAAGACATAAGAAGCTATGGCTCGCCTAGTTTCCTGAAGATGATCTTGGACCTGTATGTGCACCCACAGCTTACCATTTTGGTTATAAATCAGTGGTTCCCAACTATTACTGTACATTAGAATCTACTCAGAGGTTTGTAAAAATACTCACTTCTCCCCTTACCTACCCACCCAGCCAATTGACATGGAATCTCAAAAAGTTGGGCTCAAGATGTTTAGTTCTTAAAAACTTTCCATATTTTTTTAAAAATCTATCCCTGAGGCACAGCGATAGTTGAGATCAACTTCATTAAATAAAGAAATCTCCTCTTTGTTCCAGTCTACAAACTGTATCAATAAGCCCAAAACCTTACAAGCCACCAATATTACCCTTTCTTGCCTACTGGAAAAGTCTAAGTGAAATTATTATTTAAGATACCTTGACTGGATCCTAGGAAGCATGGGTTCTGAAAGATATTCATTTATGCCAGAAATAAAAGCTATCATAAAACCAGAATAGAAAATTTTAACAACCAAGAATTTGCAGAAAACACATTGATAACATATCTCCTAGAGATAACCCAATTTCAGTAAATTTTGAAATATATATCTATTCTTAAGTATCTATTTTTATATTTTAGAAAATATGTTCTAGTATTATTATCTACTTGCTTAGATGTTTTGAGTTGCATGAAATATAGGAACCATATTAACATAGAATTGAGATATTTATATAAAATGTAAAACCTTGCACAGTTGTCCTAAATGAAAGAGAAGAAATACAATAAACTAGTGTTATTTTCCTCGACTTTGGTCCTTATCAACTCTTTATAATCATTTCCCTTTCTATGAGTGGTAAGAATTCATGAGATTGTAATATAGAACAAATCTTCCAAAGAGGATGACACTGCTTTTTAAATAACAAAGATTAAATTAATTATTAAAAGGAAATATGAAGAAATTTACAAGGGAGACATTTCATGAAAAATAGCTACTTGTTCTTTGAAAGAAAGAAAAGGTGTTGCATATTCTTTATTGACTACTTCTTCCTCTGGGGGAAAAGAGAGGTGAGTGCTTTGACAAAATTTATGTGAGCAGGATGAAATAATGGAGACAATGCCAGCTGCCAAGGAGATCAAATCCACGGAAAAGAAAAATACAAGCAGTAGGTGTGGGGGGAAGAAAGAAAAGCATTAAAAATTAAAGCCAGACAATAACTGCAAGAGAGAATTTAACATCTGAAAAGACTTTTGAACTACAGATAGTGCTAACAACGGAAGATGCATCTAGAGAAAACAAGGTAAGGGAAAGAGCAACCGAAAAGAGTTTTAAAAAATAAGCAGAATAAAAATTACATCATTTGGTTTTATCATTTTAATGAACATAAGCCAAAGGGTAAGGTTACAGGCAAAGGTTTATTTCACCTCTGTACTTTCATCAGTTCCCAAGTCAACAAATACGTGGACAGAATAACACAATCTTGAAAGCAAAAAACAGAAATGGGCACTAAAGCTCAATGTGTATGTTATTGCTGATATGTTAAAGCTTTGCTTTCAGACACTTCAAAATATTTGCTTCTGGAATCTTGTGTACCAATCTGTATTTTGACTCAACAGTCCATTGACCAAATTTTTGTCGAGGCTTATCTTCAGCTTTTTCAGTTTCACATGGCAAGGGAAACACTGGAGTAATCTGCCTGCTTTATAAAGGAAAGTCCAACTCAGCCCAGCCTGCTGTTGCTTTGCAGGTTGCCTTGGGGCGGAGTGGAAGAAGTGTTGCTGAAGAGAGACAAGAGACTTCAGTGGGAACCACATATTTCTGCACACCAATACCAAAGCAATGTGCTGCTTTGAGGTGAAACAAAATTGTAAATAGTTCTCACCTTCATCCCTCTCCATCTCCAATTTGTAAAATAAAAATATGATGGTTTTTGTTTTGTTTTGTTTTAATTCATGTTATTTTCTTTGTGGAAGGTGTGACTGTTGGTAGCAATTTAGAAAACTGGCACTTTTTGTATACTTGACTTAAATATATGTTTGTCTTTTATTATTCCAGCTCAGGGAACTCTATTCCTAGATCACTGTCCCATACAACTATGCAATAGGTTATAATAATTGACATCAAAGAATACTATTGTACATGCATTCTATGCAAGGAATGCATTCAATCTAAGGCAGTGGTAAAAGTGATCATTGTTATCTGAAATCTTTGCTGAGATTTTTTTTGAGAGTACATATAAATAAGCTCAAAACACTCATAGGTATTTATTTCAATTTTTCTATAAGTAAAATGTTCATTCAAGGCTGTGTTTTATATTAACTTGTGATTAATAAATAACTCAAAATTCCCCATATAGGTACTTTGGATTTTAGTTAAAGTTATCAATAATCTTTGAATTTTTAGTTTCCCAGAAGACATGGGTGACTAATGGGGGAAAAAGTAACTTACAAGTACAAAAGCTGTGAACGTTTATGCAACTAACCTAGTACTATTGAGTAAAGCTCTCTAAGCATTTAGTCAACAGCTATTTATTAAACATCTACTCTGTGCCTGGTAGTTTACTACAATCATTTCTTAGGCTTGTCAATGAAACTGAATTGCATTTGCCTCCAATAAACTCCTAGACAAGAGGAGAAACAAAAAGTTATACCATTATTATATTAGTGGTCCTTATAGAGTGATCCCAGATCAGCATCACCAGGGAACTTGCCAAAAATGTAAACTCTGAGACCCTACCTCAGACATTCTCAATTAGCAATCGCAGAGCAGAACCCACCAATCTGTGGTTTAGCAAATTCCCTAGGTGATTTTAATGAATACCAAATTTGAGAATCACCATATTAACACATGTACTTCAAGGCAGTCACCATACCATGAATAACTAATGATGTGTTCTTTACTCCTCCTTGGGAACTAGTTCATACACTTTCAGAGGTGATTATCGAGATTTGAAAAGTGAGGCAGGTGACATGGGAAGGAAGTTGCAGGCAAAAATCAATGGGATAAATAAAAACCTGTAAGAAATTATTTTGCATATAAGGTTTAAATGTTTGCTGTATACTGCTTAAATGAGATTTTTTAAAATAACATCCTTGAGTAAGGCGGGCTTGTAACTGCAAGCCCTAAAACAATTTATTCTAGTTGTGTGGCGATTGCTATGGACATGAGATGATCGCATATGGCAGGAGGACAAAGTCCAAGTAAGTTGCCTCCACGTAAGTTCTGCTCACTGGACAATTTATCTGGGGCCGAAAAAACTTTTAACCGTTGAAAATGTTGTCATGAGCTTGATATGCTCCTGACATGCAGGCACCGTGTCTCTATTATTTTCACATTTTAGCTTCTGTCTTTGGAAAAAACAATTGATGGTGAAGGAACTCAGAAAATATATGTATATTTTATGTCATTCTAAGTGGTCAAGTGCTGAAAGCAATATTCAGGCAAAGCTGCAGCTGATGCCGAATATCGAATTCATCATAGCTTCTGGGATTTGACAATAAATCTTAAATTTTAGCAAAAAACTATTACTACAATTTTATTATTAACAGTTCAGGAGTCAATTTTTAAATGCTTAATATAGTACAGGAACAATCATTTTTTAGCCTTGTCAATGGCTGAAATGCTTCTGTGGTCACTGCACTGTAAATTTATGATACTAAGTAGACACTTAATTTCAACCAAGATAAGTAGAAGAACAAGATATCTCTTGGGTGTCTCACTTTTCTCCAGCACTTATTTCTTTTCTTCATACTCTTTACAATTCTAAATCAAAGGCAATTTATTATAGATGTTGTTGAACAAGATTTTGAACACCTTTTTCTTCATAAAATATTAAGATGGAAAAGTTGGCATTCTGCTTTAATTCAGCCTCAGATGATGTGAAGAATAATCAAATAGACTTTTTTCTTGAAAGATAGGACTAATGCATGTGGCTACACAGCTACAAGAGAGCAGAAATTTATTCTGTTCACTGATGCTCCCAAGTATGTAGAAAAGTGGTAATAAGCACATAATAAGTATCCAACAAGCTACAAGAGAGCAGAAATTTATTCTGTTCACTGACGCTCCCAAGTATGTAGAAAAGTGGTAATAAGCACATAATAAGTACCCAATAAGCTACAAGAGAACAGAAATTTATTGTGTTCACTGATGCTCTCAAGTATGTAGAAAAGTGGTAATAAGCACGCATAGGTACCCAATAAGCATTGATGGAATAAATGGAAGGTCAAATGAATTTAAATAACTACAAACTAAAAACGGTTCTTAAAGTCTTTTACTTATTTATTTATTTTTGAGACGGAGTCTCACTCTGTCTCGCTCAGGCTGGAGTGCAGTGGTGCAATCTTGGCTCACTATAGCCTCTACCTCCCAGGTTCAAGCAATTCTCCTGTCTCAGTCTCCTGAGACTACAGGTGCGTGCCACCACCGGGCTAATTTTTTGTATTTTTAGTAGAGACGGGGTTTCACCATGTTGCCCAGGCTGGTCTCGAACTCCTGACCTCAGGTGATCCACCCACCTTGGCCTCCAAAAGTGCTGGGATTACAGGCATGAGCTATGGTGCCTAGCCTAAAGTTTATTTTGAATATTACAACTAGTAGTATGCCAAACAACTTCACAGTATTCAAATTACGGTATATAGCCATGAAAACGGTTAAAGAGAAGATAATGAGGATGAACCAAAAATTAAAGAATACTCTTGAGCCACAATAATTAAAACAGCAGGATAGTAATGGAGTATTATTTGGACAGACTAAAGGAACCAAATACGAAGTCTAAATGTAGCCTCAAATACATGTGGGAATTGTATGTATGATAAAGGTAAAATCTCAAATCACTTGGCACAAAGATGGGCTTTTTAATGAATGGAGTTGAGACCTATGAATAGCCATGTGGTAAAAGATCAGATTGTTTTCATACCACATACCAGAGCAAACTCCAATGAATCAATAATGTACTAGAAGAATATATATCAAAATTTTTATGATCTTGGAATGGGAAAGACTTTTCTAACTGTGACTTAAAATCTACAAGCTATAAAATAAAATGTAAATTCAAATGCATAACTGCATTAAAAAACAAACTTTTGCACAGCAAAAAATCCAAGCTAAAAGATAAATGAAAAAATATATATATTTATGATTCATATAATGGACAGGGGTTTATCTTCTTAGTATATGAAAAGCTCTTAAAAATCTAGAAGAAAAGTAATAAAACCCAATGGAAAAATGGATAAAGGATATAATAAGAAGGCTCACAGAGAAAAAAAAAAGATATAAATTGTCCTGAAATATACACAAATGTACTCAACTTCAAACATAAGAGGTGCAATTTTTCATCTATTATATTGCAAAGATCCAAAAATTTGACAATACATTATGTTGGTAAGGCTTTACAGTAATAGGTGCTTACATATCTTGCTAATGAAAATGCAAAATAGTACAATTCCTATGGAAATTTGACAATGCATGAAAAATTTATAAAAACTTTGACCAGGCAATTTAGGAACTTATCCGTGAACATTTGAAATGTATAAGATTATACATTATCTAATTTTAAAAGTTAAGAAGATATGCAAATGACCACCGAAAGAAAACTGTTCAAACAAACTATGATGTTATTAATGGAACAATACCTAATAAAAAAAGAATGAGGAAGCTCCCTTCACACTGATGTAGAGAGATCTTCAGGTTATATTGTTTAGTAAAGAAAGAATGACTGTTTACATGTTTAGAGTATGCTACCCACTGAGTAATAAATTACAGAAGATAAGAATGTATATTTGAATTTGCTAATATCTACAATAAGAAATACTGAAAGTATATGCAAAAAGATATAGAGGTAGGAGAACTGGCAGAGACAGGAGTAAAGCAACTTTGATATGTTTGCTTCCAGTACATTATTGATTCACTGGAGTTTGCCCTAGTATGTGGTATGAAAATAATTTGATATTTTACCATATGGCTACCCAAAGGTCTCGACTCCATTCATTAAAAAGCCCATATTTATGCCAAGTGATATTTTTATCTTTATCATACATGCAATTCCCACATAAAGCAAATTCAAAAAGCACACATTTAGTATACTTTTTCCAATCATACATTATTCTTTAGATGTAAAGAATTGGAAATAATAAAAAGAAATTGTGCAATCTATATTATTCTTCTCTATTGTTATTCAAATAATTTTAAAGATCTATTAACTGACAATGACTAATTTTTTTCTAAAATTATACTCCTAAATTATTTTTAATATTTACATTAGCCATAATTTTCTCAATTTCAACTTTAAAACAAAAATTATTTTGTGATCATAAAATTGCAGCACTTTACTTTTGTATTTGTTTTTACTGATGAAAGCTTTTTTGATATCACCTCAACTTTTATTTTAGATTCAGCAGGTACATGTGCAGGTTTGTTACATGGGTATACTGTATGATGCTGAGGTTTGGGATATAAATGATCCCATCACCCAGGTGGTGAACAATACCCAAATGTTACTTTTTCAACTCTTTCTTCCCACCCTTCCTACCCCTCCAAGTAGTCCCCAGTGTCTGTTGTTGCTATCTTTTTGTCCATGAGTACCCAATGTTTAGCTCTCACTTAGCAGTGAGAACGTGCAGTATTTGGTTTTCTGTTCCTGTGTTAATTGACTTAGATGCTCTTAAATGCTCTTGAATTCACTTAAATGCTCACTATATGACAATGACTTCCAGCTGCATCTGTGTTGCTGCAATGGACGTGATTTCATTCTTTTTTATACTGTATAGTATTCCATAGTGTATATGTACTACATTTTCTTTATCTAATCCATCACTGATGGACATCTAGGCTGACTGCATGTCTTTGCTATTGTGAATAGTACAGCAGTGAATGTGCAACTGCATGTGTCGTTTTGGTAGAATGATTCGTTTCCTTTTGGATATATAGCCAGTAATGGGATTTCTGTGTTGAATGGTAGTTCTGTTTTACGTTCTTTGAGAAATTGCCAAACTGTTTTCCACAGTGGCTGCACTGATTTACATTCCCATCAATAGTTTGTAACTATTACCTTTCTCCATAGCCTCACCAGCATCTGTTATTTTTTGACTTTTTAGTAATAGCCACTCTGTCTGGTGTGAGATAGTATCTCATTGTAGCTTTGATTTGCATTTCTCTGGTGATTACTGGTGCTGAACATTTTTTCAATGTTTGTTGGCCACGTGTATATCTTCTTTTGAGAAGTGTCTGTTCATGTCTTTTGCCTACTTTTTAATGCGGTAATTTGGTTTTTGCTTGTCGAATTTTTTAATTTCCTTATAGATTCTGGACATTAGACCTTTGTCAGATGCACAGTTTGTATTTTCTCCCCTCCTGTAGATTGTCTGTTTACTCTGTTGATGGTTTCTTTTGCTGTGCAGAAGCTCTTTAGTTTAATTAGGTCCCACTTGTCAATTTTTGTTTTTGTTGCAATTGCTTTTGAGGTCTGAGTCATAAATTATTTCTCAAGGCAGATGTGCAGAATGGTGTGTTTTAGGTTTTCTTCTAAGATTCTTATAGTTTGAGATCTTACACTGAAATCTTTAATCCATCTTGAGTTAATGTTTGTATATGGTGAAAGGCAGGGGTCCTGTTTCATTCTCCTGCATGTGGCTAGCTAGCTATTCCAGCACTTTTGAATAGGGAAGTCCTCTCCCCATTGACTACTCATGTTCCTTGCTAGCTCCACCACTCCTGCCCAACCTCACCATTTTGGGAGACCCACACCAACTCATTTCATGATTTCATTCAGTCTTCTAGCTTTAAATGCTCACTATATGACAATGAGTACCAAATTTAAATCTCTAGACCAGATCTCTCTTCTGAACTCAAAACGGAACATCTAATCTTCCTTCTCAAAATGATCCACTCAGTCCTCATTTTAATTGATGAGGAATCATCTTTGACTCTTTTTTAAATCTCACTATTCTGAGATTTGATCAGCTTCACTTTCAACCTTATCTTCTTGTCGCTGCCTTCACTATGACACTCATTCAAACTACCACCATCAGTGACCTAAATGACTGCAATAAGCTCCTAATTGGATTTCCTCCTACAATCTCCTTTCCACATAGCCCCCATTTAACACATAAATCAGGTTGTGTCATTCCTCTGTTCAAAGTTTTTAATGGCTCCCTTTCCCACTCAGGAGCCAAAGCCCTCAGAATGTTCTACAAATTCCCATATGATCTGGCTTTTCATTATTCATCTAATTTGGTCTCCTATCAATCTTCCCTCATTCTCCAATCCAGCACATTGACGTTACACACTCCAGATATCTGCTTAGCTAACTCTCTCTCCTCCTTTAAATCCTTGTCCAAATGTTGCCTTCTCAATGAAATCTCTCCTAACAATCCTATTTAAAAGCACACCATGTCTCTTATCCCCAGTATTCCAAATATCTTTGCCTTGGGCATTTTTTTTCAAGCCACTTACTGCCTTCTATACAGTTTGCTTATTTATTATGAGTATTGCAAATTTTTATGTATCCTTTCTCTACAATGTAAGCTCCATGAAGGAAGGAATTTTTCTCTGCAGGCACCTCAAGTGTTGCTGCCACATAGTAAGGACTTAACACAATATTTGTTAAATGAATATATGAATTTGTGTTAAGAATAGAGCAGAAAAGTGTCTTGTTTGGAAATAGGCAAGTCAACTATATTAAATAGGAGAAGTCATTATTTTCTGTCCATTTTAATCAACACACAAAACTAATATTGAATGGGAAACACTAAAGAAAGATTTAAACAGTTTGAAAATAGTCTTTTAAAGGAAAAAGAATATAAATAGCTATTTTTAGCAGACTTCTATTGGTGGATATTTAACTTATCTGTAGTTTAATGACACATCTATTTCCATTTTTATTCATATGTGGTTGCTTGTTTGTGTAACATGCCTCTAGAATGAATTACTGGTAGTGGACTCACTGGGTCATAAAGTATGTACATTTTAAATTTTAAATGGCATTACCAAATTGCCTTTTATGAGTGTGCATCTACTTACAATGACATTATCAGGGTATATACATGCTTATATGTTACAAGTTTTCTATAATAGCCTCTTTAGTATTGCAATAAAAGAAATATTAATACATGCACATGAAAAACATAGCTATTTTAATTATTGGTACTGTTACAAAATATTTCAATAAAGGATAAATATAATAACCAAAAGGGAAGTGAGAGTTAAATGGGGAATGATGACTGAATGAATTATGAAGAAATTAATAAATGGCTGTATGAATTAATGGAGGGATGGATGGATAGATAGGTGGGTGAATGGGTGGGTGGATGAATAGATAGATGAGTGGGTGGATCAATGGGTGGATGGATCGATGGGTGGGTGGATGGATGGATAGATGATTAGAGGAATATTCAATGAGTAGATACTTGGCAAGAGGTGGTAAACATACAAGAGAGGCAAATGGGAAAATAGAGTTACCTGGTTCTATGGAATAAGCAGGACACCATCAGAAAAGTAACTCTGCTTTGATAGGAAAAAAAAAAAAGCTAATTGAAGGAAACAATTGAAAATCATGTTTTGTTTCTTTTCAAACTAGTTTCAAGAGAATAACATGAACTAGTATATAGAAAGTATCAACAAAAGCTTCACTTCTCACCAAGCAAGACACTCATGACTGCTTGAATAAAACAAGTGTCAGTGTGAAGCTGACTGGGAATCAGATGGTGATGTTTCTAAAATTAAATTGCAAACTATGTTCTCATCTCGCACATCCCAGCATAGTCACTGCTTCAGAGATGCAGAGTAACTTGGAAGATTTGGGCATTAAAAGTAATGACTAACCTTTAGCAGAGGGAACTCTTCTCAAAGAGGGGGGATGTTTTAAATCCATAAAAATCATCATGAAAACAAGAGAAACCCCTGACATTACCTGGTCACCTCAATCAGCATATCTCAGATTCCCTTTCCTTCACAGAAAAGTGACCCCAGGCCCTAATGTGTTCTGACTGGGTATTACCTTCCTAAGAATATATGACATAGAAAATCCTCTTTGTCTCTACTGCCTCTGTACAAGTTCTTGTTCTTTCTCTTTCTAATCAATGTCAGAACCTGAGATTATTAAGAGAGCCTCTCTCAATCCCTTGAACAACATTATCTCCTTAGAGAATTATGAAAGAATATGTCTTATACATGTACTAGAAAATTTGCGTGGAACTATGCCTGGCTGACAAAAACCAGTGGGGATGAAACGAACATGTGTTTAGAAGTCAGAGAGACCTGAGTTTGAATCTTGACTCTGCTATTTCTAGTTGGATAAATCTCTGAGCCTCTAGCTCTTCATCTTGAAATACTTAACACTGATGTGTCACATACTAAGTTGGTCTATAGAAGCACTAACACACTATAGCCTTCCATTTTTGAATAATGGTCCTCTAGATAAAATACAAATGGAAAAACAGATGTACCTTTGTAATCTGTCATTATATATTGATTATTGATTTGGGGAGTTGAGTAATTTGAAATTTACTTATTCCAAAATTTCACTGGTCGAGAAAGCCAAGTTCTTCTGTCAGTTGTTGCATATGCAGAGAGCATTTTGGTATTCTTTCACTGATGAAGTTCAGGGCACCTTCTAAATTTATGAAACATCCATTTAAGCAGCTGGTTATTCATTAAATAAAAATAGAAATGCATCACTTTTCCCTGGCAATGCTAATAAATGGGAACAGGTGATGATCCCAAAAGAGATTATGATTATAAATGAATGTATTGAAATTCTTCACTATTTTTATAGAGGCATCAAAATAAAAATACATAAAAAGTGAAAAAGGAGCTCATGGAGCCCCTGGAATACACTGGGGATCCTAGGGTAATGGCTCACCTGCATGTCCCGCTCCATTTAGATACCACATTCTAAATGGAAATTCACCAGGATCAAAACTAATATTCTTTCTGCATCACTCCTTAAATTTACCACCTGAAAATTTCTAGTTAGTAGCAATAGAGCAATTTCTAAAACTCAAATTCTAATCATTACTACATGAAAAGGCAACATTTTGTGAAACTCCTGTTGAAATGTCTGCCTCTAACTATGGGGACCCAGCAATAATTTATAAGACAGAAACATGGGATTCTACTCGTTTGACAAGTAAGGAAATAGAAATTAATTGGCTTGAAACTACACTAAATGTTTTGACCTAAATGATCATATTTGATCAAAAACTCAAGATTCAACTTACAGCTTCCCATCAGTTGTCAATACTTTTTTATTAGAAAGGTGCTTAGAAACTAGAAAACAAGTCAAGTCATTTGAATTTAGCAGTGCAACAACTGGGAGATGGTTTTCTGTTTTGCTCCTTATCCCTCACCTTACCCAAGTGACCAATGAACTTTTCTGCACCATTTTCTCTTTGCAGATGCCCACCACAATCATGGAACTGAAAAGTTCCAGCACCCAAATGGCAAAGCAAGGTCAATAAAAAGGACAATACTTTCATTGTCAGCCAGACTCAAGAGTTGCTTTTAGAATTTAGGAGCAAGAGAGGCTGAACTGTTATGAGTTGCTGTGATGATGCATAATTAGATGGTGATTTAACACAGAGCTAAAAAAAAATAAAAATGACAGTAATCATGGGGGGAAGAATAAAATGCCAATGAAAGCAGTTAAATGAGCTTAAGTACCTGGTGTTTTTGTGATGTATATCTGTTAGTAATCTGTCAGACGGTAACAATAGAGGTAATTTCACAAATAACAGGGATTCATCAATTCACAATAGCACTCACTGGTATTTAAGACCAAAGAAAAGGAATTGTATTTGGCTTATCAACTTAAAGAAATAGTTATGAAACTTGGGCTTAGCCTACACATTACAAAGTGAAATGGAGAACTGATCCTTAATCAGGAAAATTCAAAGCTGTATAAATCTGAGTTATAATGACTTTCAAGGTACATTATTGCTTTAGAGAAAGCTGCACAAAATTAAGAAAAGGTTAATAATGGTGTTTTATGGGTAAGACAGATAGACTGCTTCCTGTCACCTTCGGAATACTCTCTGGCTGTTGCATTCCTCTCTAGCTTCACTTAAACACCCATCAAAAACATTCAAAATTCTAGCCATGGAAAGCCATCCTCATTACCGCCATTGAGCATAGCTTTTCCACACCTGTGCACATGTGATTTCTCCTAACATTTCACTAGGATAGCAACTCATCCCTCAATGTTAAGTTCAAGCGACATTTCTCCCAAGGTACTCCTGCTGACTCTGGTCTCCTTATCCTCCAGAATGCCCATAGATTGCTGCTCACCATTTCCATCCTACTGCATGGCATTCATTACTGTATAATAACTGGTTTGTAGCTCTTTCTTTCACACTAGCTGGGAGTTCCATAAAAGCAATGATTGCATTTCTTTGCTGTTTCCTCCGTCCTTGAGACGTAATACATGCACAACAAATGTTGATGAATGAATGAACGAATGAATGAATGAGAGACTTAAAGTATCAACAGTGAGAAAAATATGTATTGAATCACTCTCCCCACTATCATTCTCTTCCCAGTATCTATGAAAGACACATAAGGGGAACTGTCCATAAGTTCCTCCTTATTCAAAAATTGCTTCTAACTCAAGGGATAATTTCAAAAACATTTAAGAGTATGTTGACTCAAAATGTCCCTACAACTACAGTGAATGAAAAATGGGAGAGTGATAAAAAACACATGCAGTATGACTTATTTTATTTAAATCTGGCATTTGAAAAGATTTATATTATACTCCATGATAAAAGGAGAGTAGCAATATAATCCTAGCTAATGATTTTCCTTTTTTCTGTTATTCAGTTGTTATTATATTTATTATATATGTTTAATTAGAAGTTGCTATAATTTTTAATGTTATATATATATATGAGATACTGTCTTTCTCTGTTGCCCAGGCTGGAGTGTAGTGGCATGATCACACATTGCTGCAGCCTCAGATTCCTGGGCTCAAGCAATCTTTCCCAACTCAGGCTCCAGAATCACTGGGATTACAAGTTCATCCCACAGAATTGCTATAATTTAGAAAAATCTCAAAGTTGTTGAAACATAAAAATGTAAGACTTCTCCTACTCTTTTTTTCTAAACCACAAGACATTTTTAAATCTCTTTATTTTCAGTACTACTATATAACAAACAGCACCTTGATTTCCCCAAAGAAAACAAAGTGCAACAGAAAAATGATCAATGTAGTAATTAAAAATCAAAGTAAAAAATGTTATAAGCCTTTAAAAAAGTCATAAAATGGTGTGTTTATTTGAAGAAAAGAGGATATTTTATGTGCATCGCTATTATGGGAAGTACAATTTACAATTTATCAATATGAGCATGTAAAGAGAGATGAACAATCCTGCACTGATGCAAAATGATTATGCAAATAGAAAAGCTTTTAAAATTATTGCCTATAATCTTTCAACATAGGATAATTGGCTTTTCCCCTTTGCCTAAGTTGTCTTTAGTCCAGCAATTGTGTTTCAATTTCTTCCTTCTTAGTCACAACCAATTTATTTTTTCATTTTCCTTCTTTGGAATCATCATAATCTTTCTACTCATTTAACCCCAGTGGAATGGTAGAATGATTACCCAAGTGAATCAGTTCTGGCTCAAAGAAATCATTTAACATTTCCTGAAGTAAAATGAATACAATTTGAGAGGATGGGGTGAGGGAGGCCACAGAATGCTGAAACAAGGGACTGAAGTACTGGGGGTTTCTTGTAAGTTCACAAAATCCATATGCTTATAGAACAAACTGATCATTGCTTGGTGTGGCAAGATGGCATTTTACCATGTTTACTATATCCAACTTTCTTTTTTTGTCAATTTTATAGAAGTGGAGCCCTACAGAAGGGAAATCATAATGTAGAAAAATAAAATGTTTATGCCTTAATTCAGAAAGCACAATTCATTCCAGATTTCAGCGCACAATGTGAGCACTTTATAGTACTTTATGGTGCTAAGGCAAGGACTATGGGTGCTTGTGTCCCACCTGAAACAAGATTAGACAAACATCACTAAACTAGCATTGGCCTGTGGAAAGGGAAATGTTTTTCCTCTCTTCTCAACAAGCATATCATGGACTTCTACTGCAGAATGTGCCCACAATCTCTCTCCATTCTTTCCACTCAGTTCCATTCATGGTTCCCAAAGACACTGCTGAGATAGCCGTCTGAGGAAGTCAAGCCAGTGAATTCATTCCCTGGATGTTTGGACTTGAAACCAGAGAGAGCCAAGGCACTATCCCTTCAGGATCTAGCAAATATCAGTGCTATGTTTTCATGCACGTGGCAATATCTGCTAGTGATAAGAGAAAGGAATAAACATGAACTATAAAGGAAGCATTCCTCATTGTCCTTCCACTAAAAGAGGAAGACCACCAGACAGGACTTGTCTATGTAGGTCATTATCTTTCAGCTCTTAGGACAGCAGTGTTGATAAGATCAGAAGCCCAACAGGCCTTCTTCTGATATCTTTCCATTCCTCAGTCAAAAGCACCTCTATTCATCTAATGCTATTAGTCAGAAACCTGAAAGCATCTCAAATCTCTTTTTCCATCATTTACTATATCCAGTCTAATTACAAGCCCAGTTGATGATAAATCATAATTATCTCTGGAATCAAATTCCGTCTCGAATACCACTACTCTGATTCCAGATACATATATCCCTCCCTGACTTCAACAATAACCTCATAATTATTCTCCTTAAACCAATAAGCAGAATGAAACCCCATATTTATTTTATTCACACATGCAACCAGAGTGATCTTTTCCAATCTATATCTAAAATCATGGGAACTTCTGCCTCCACCTATGTTTAAACTCTCCAGTGGCATCTTATACCAAGCTACATAAAGACAAACATGCTTCAAATGGCATATAAGATCCTAATTTGTTGACCCCTGCCTATCTATTTGGACCATCTTGCACATCAACACCACGCTGCCGAAACCTATAAATAGTAGGGGAATCCTTTTTAATCAATCAACTTTTCCTTATGAGGTGACTATGGTTCTTGAGTTCCCTTTGCTTCAAAGAGTTGCTTAGCCTGACCAGCATCACTGACTATAAAAGATATTCCATCACTCCTGGTGGTTACCAGGATGGATCTACCACACAGCCAGCCCCTCTGTTGGTACTATCGCCAAGGTATAGAAAAGAGTATAGTCTGCTTGACAGCCATTGTGCTTTGTTTAAATACAATTTTAAATGCAGGAGTTTTTAAGTGTGTTATTCATGCCAGTGATTTCTGCAAAAAATAAACATTTTGTAAAACTACTAAAAGACTTCACAAATTGAGCAAAGCCAAGAATTTTTTGCAGGACAAGAGGCAGTAGAATAAATTCTGAGAACTACCTAAAAGAACTACCTAAATTTACTCAGAGATGGGTACTCGTTAAAAAGGCAAACTCTTGTGTTTAATCCAATACCTACTATACTAGAATCTCTTGGGGCCAGGAACCTAGAATCCGTATTTTAATAAGTACCTCAAGGTGATACTTTTCCACCTTAAATAAGTGAAAGTCAAATGAGAGAAGAGTTCCCAGGATCAGGCCCTCAGGAACATCATTTAGAGGCCAGGTAAAGAAGACAAGGACAAGAGAGGTTATAAAAAAGGCATCAGAGACAGAAGATAAGCCAGAAGACAAGTGTCATGGAAGTCAAGAAAATGAGATTTTTCAAGGAGAAAGAGGCCAACTCAGATGAATAATAATGTGTAGACTTGTAAGATGAGAACTTAATGTAACCCGCCTTCGGCTCCCTGCAACTTAAAAGTTTCTGTTTGATTTGGCAACATAGAAATAATTAATGACTTACTGTCACCAATTTCAGTCAAGTGCTAGAGATGAAAGTCATAATAGAGTGGGCTAAACACTGATTGAAAAGAAAAACTGAGAACAACCCAGTACCCATCAAAAGGAGAATACACTTGTAAATATGATCAATTCACCCTGTGAAATGTTATGTAGAAGTAAAAATGAACTAATTACAGCCACATTGTGCAATGTAGAAAAATCCTGATAATACAATGTGAGTAAAAAATTGTGTCCAAGAAGGCTACATTGAAGCAACAGTCTTCATGTAATTTTGAAAATAATTAGTATTAAATATTATATATTTTACACGTGAATAATTATTTGATAAAATAATTTTAAGGTAAAGGAAATAATAAACATAAAATGTCAAAACTTGTTCCCTTTGATGTCAGTTAGACAGAAGAATGTGTTTTTAAAATCTATTGCACAGCATGATGACTGTAATTAATAATAATGTAATGTGTATTTCAAAATTCCTAAGAGAGCAGATTTTAAATGTTGACACACACAAAAAAAAGTATTTGAGAGATGGATATCTTAGTTATCCTGATTTAATCATTCCATGATGTATACACATATCAAAACATCACATTGTATCTCATAAATGTATACAATTACTATTTGTCAATTAAAATAAAATAAAAAGGAAAAAAATACTTGGTCTCTCTGAGAGATGGGAATGTAGGGGAATCATATAAATAAACAGCACATAGAGATATGTAAACTTGTTATTTCATTCTACATGTGTTTAAAATATCATTTCTGTCACATGTATTTAGTATATCATGCAAAAGTAAATACATGGGTTCTGTTTCTGTCATGACAGCCTAAGAAGCTCCATGGAGTCCCTCCATCCCTGATGCTAGAAAAATTGGTAAAAAAAAAATTATGGAAAAGGAGCAGCCATTTAAAGTCTCTGGAAAGGATCCTAAGGGCATACAGCAAATGAAGAAATATTTGTTCAATAAAATCTACTAAAATGTGGTAAGAACAGCAAGAGCCTGTGGTTATTTCAACCAAGACCTATTCTTCCCATTCTTTCCACCCTCTCCTCCCCAGCTCCGTGAGATGGAAACTTCTCTCCAGGCTGGGACAGCTGAGAACACAGGGTTCTCTCTCCCACCCAGCTCCCAGTCAGAGGCCTCTATTCCCAGGAAAGGTAGGGTTTCAGAATTTCTCATCATTCCCCCAGCTACCTGTTGTTGATTTTAAGTTCTAGGTGAGTATAGCCAAGAGATGCATGCTCCCTTCTTCTGTCCAGTCCCTACTTACAGGAGGGAGGCTCTATATTGTGTTGGATGCCACTGAAAATACTGGGCCCCTAATCACCCTTACCCTGGTTCAGAGGTAGAGTTTATACGCAGGGAGAGGCAGACCAAGAAGACTTGAGACCTCTGTCTGCCTCCAATGGATGCTCAGCTCCTAAAGTGAGAGTGTGACTCAAAGAGAAGCACGCCATTGTCGCCCAACTCCAGAGATTTT
Organism: Theropithecus gelada; assembly: GCF_003255815.1. NCBI lineage: Eukaryota > Metazoa > Chordata > Mammalia > Primates > Cercopithecidae > Theropithecus > Theropithecus gelada. The sequence goes on from NC_037681.1 coordinate 56,650,165, forward strand.
ACCTAAGGGGAGAACAGGCAGAGAAACAGATATCCCCTAGCCTCTTTCCCATCACCAAAAAAACTGACTTCATTTTCAAGAGAGTGTGGAAAAATTCAGGCCTAAAAGCACCCTAAGAAACCGTGGAAGTTGTGGTGAAAGGCAACTGGGAGAAGACTGGCAGATGCATTGTACATACAGGCTACACTGTCAGCCAGCTAGTTTGCCTAAGAGAACCAAGGAAAGAGACAGCTGGGAGGAGCCCTCTTGTGATAAACAAAAACAACAACAACAACTCTCAAACATTGAATTCAGAAACTATCCCTTTAAAGGTGATCAAATTTGATTGGATAAGTCTGTGACACAATTTATACCCAGGGCATTGTTGAAAACATGAATCAACTACCAAAATTACTGTCATCCCAGAGTGGCTGTGAGCACACCCAAGCCTGAAGAGCAACATGAAAGGCTCAGGACTGCATGGGAAGAATAGATTTCACTATAGTAATACCGTCAGTTAGTTAAATTAAAAATAAAATAAAATAACAATAACAAGTCCCATAATGGGGTGACCAGTGCTGAGTTGCTACATTATATAAAATGTCCAGATTAAGCAAAAAAAAAAAAAAAAAAAAATGACACATGCAAAGAAACAGGAAAACATGACCTACACACTAGGGAAAAAATCAGGCAAAAGAAATTGCCTGTGAGAGGAACCAGATGTTAAATTTAACAGATTAAAGCCTTAAAAGAAGCCATTGTGGATAACTTCAAAGAATTAAAAGAAACCACAAAGAAATGGGTAAAGAAATGTATAATCACAAGGTCACATCAAATAAAGAATGTCAATAAAGATGTAACAATTACTAGGAAGGAGGAGGAAGAGGAGGCGGGGAAGGTGGGGAGTCAGAATCCTGGAGTTAAAAAACATAACTGGAATGAAAAATTTATGAGAGAGGCTCAATAGTAGATTTGAACTGGCAGAAGAAAGAATTAGCAAACTTGAAGATAGATTAATAAAAATTATGCAGTTCAAGGAAAAAGGAAGTAAGAAACGAAAAAAGCTTCAGAAAAATATGGGATATTAAGTCATCAACACATAAACAATGGGAGTACGAGAAGGATTACTATAAAACTATAGTAATCAAGATAAAGTGGTGTTGACATAAGGATAGGCAATGGAATTTAGAGTCCAAAAATAAATCCTCACATTTTTTGATTTTTTTCACAAGGCTACCAAGACAATTCACTGGGCAAAAGAACAGTTTTTTCAACACAACTGGATAGATAGTCACATGGAAAAGAATGAAGTTGGACCCCTTTCTGATAGCATGTATAAAAATTAACTCAATTTAGATCAAAGACTTAATTATAAGAGCTAAACTGTAAAACTCTTAGAAGACATAAAAGTAAATCTTTATGACCTCAGGTTTCACAATAGATTCCTAGGTATAACAGCAAAACCTGAATAACAAATGAAAAATAGATAATTTGCACTTCATTAAAATTTAAAACATTTGTGTTTTGAGGAACACTATGAACAAAGTGAAAAAACAACCCACAGAATAGAAGAAAATCACTGATCACAGATCACCATAAAATACATGATAATAATGAAATTAAAATATTGCAAGAATTACCAAAATGTGATAAAGGGACATGAAGTGAATGTATGCTGTTAGAAAAATTGTACCAATAGACTTGCTCAATACAGGGTTGCTACAAACTTTCAATCTAAAAAAAAAAAGCAGTATCTGTGAAGCTCAATAAAGCAAAAATGAGGTATGTCTGTGTTTGCTTACTGTTCCAAACCTTTAAAAGTATTAACTTATTTAATCCTCAAAACAATCCTATGAGGTAGGTATAATTAATTTCCCACTTTTTCAGATAAGAGAAAATGAGGCTTACATTAAATAAACTGCCTAACATCACAAAACCAATATTTGGAGGAGCCACCTCTCAAACAAAGGCAAAAGATCTAAATAAATCATTTAACCTAATCTTAGTATTATTACCTTAAATTCTTAGACTTATTTATAATAGTCTGTTAATCTGTTTTTATATTTCAAATAAAGTTATTCTAAATGAATAACTTTGTGTATAATTATTTGTTATTTTTATACTTGTAATTCTCAATTAGAAGGTTATTTTACTAGATAAAGCAAAAGTTGAATGGCGTACATGTCTCTGACCATTTAGACTACAAAGCAATTGTCCATATATCATCCTCCTCAGATCAATTAAAATGCATGTTTGTGTAGTTTAAATGTATTCATAAATACTTGTCTTATTCTATAAAGATTTAAAATGACTTCCAGGAAAGAAAATAAATAATATCAATATATGAATTAAAAATGTCAAGACAAAAAAATCTAAATTAGATTAAAAGATCAAACCTCCAGATAGAAGCTTCTGGTGTTCTTGCAGGGGTGACTTTGAGCAGACCCATGAAGTATACATGAACCATTACCAAGCACATTCTCAGAGTAAATAGGGGTGCACAATATGAAATCTCATATTGATCATATATGCCAGTGTGATTGCAGGGTTTATTTTTAGGAGTTTCATTTGGGGATTTTTTTCCAGACTTCATGAGGCAGTTTTTCAGTTGTTTCTCATTGACGACTGATAGCTGGATGTGCCATTTTAAGCTTGATGCTAGATATATCAAGTTTACTTTTCTGAGTGTTTTTATAAAATCAATTATGACAGTATCATTTCTCTGATTTAACATGCTTCTCAGAATATTTTTTCTTTACTTCAGCACATTTTTCCATTTTTTATTATCATGGGGAAATGAATCTGGAGAGCATTTTACACAAAATTGTCTGGTTTCTGGAACTCAATACATTTTATTGTGCTTGAAACATTTCATTGTACATGCTGGTCATTTTGCTTTCCTCAAACATAAACTTATATTGATTCATGATATACCATGCTCCTTTTTCATTAGTCCAGCTAGGTGCACTTTCAGATTCTTTTTTCCAAAGTTTACTCTTTACAAAAGCATTAAATATAGCATGAGATGGAGTTTTGAGACTTGATCATGAAAGTAATACTTTTCAGCTAAGGATGCAGTTTCAGTTTTTATTATAGTCCACATTCTGAATATTATATTTGTAGATTTGTGTCAACTTTCCCCATGTCTTTTCTCAAGAAATATATTACACTAATGCTGGCAACTTATAACTCTAGAATTATTAAGTGTAAAAATTATTTTGAAGAAGAGATATATGGCACCTAATGCCATCCTTAAGTGGGAACATAATGGAACTGTACAAATATTAGTCAATTAAAATTTAAACCTGAAGCTGGAGAACCAGGTGACAAGGGTGAGAAACAAACTATTCTTCCCAGGAAACCAAATAACCTGACTTTAGGTCAACCTTGTGGAATGCAGTCAGGAAAACCAAAATAAGAAATGAGATGCAACTGGCAGGAAGACACTGCAGGAAAAAAAGAAAAAAGGGGGCTCAGTAACTCCAGAGTAAGAAGAGGATAAAGGTACACATTGCCCCTTTATTACAAGGAAAGAAAAGCAATAATAGCAGATACCAAAGAGCTGTAAGTTTAAATTGTTTCATTGAGGATTTTTTTTTCCAACTAAGTCAAGCCTCACAGCTGAGATGAAAAAGTTAGAAAAACGGCTAGTACATTAAAGAAACTATCTTAAATGCTATCAATATTGTGAATTCCTGTTGTATTTATTGTCTAGATATGCTAATTTAACATAAATATATATTGTCCTGATTTTTATCTAATTGTTTCATACTTAAACACACATACTTACACCTGTATGTTAGTATATTCTAATTTGATTGTAAATTTCTTGAGTGGGGAAATGATATTATACTGATTTGACATATACAAATTTTAGGCTCAGAACAAAGAAGATAACAGATAGTGCAAAATATCTGTTAAATTGAATTATGATGGGTAAAATATCTGATGAAATGTATGAAAAATGCCTTTCAGGAGATCTGACTTTCAGAAATGTAAAAGATAATACACTATAGCAGCTTAAATTTAATCTTGATTATCCTGATAATGTCTTAGATATATATTTTCATTATAAATTTAAGGGCTTTAAGTTTTTTATTTTTTGTTAAAGATGAGGGAAAATGCAGAAAGATTTAGTCAAAGAGGGACTTTTCATTGAAAGATTGTAGATAATCAATTTGGATTGTTCACATTTTTTAAAAAACCAACTTTCATAGTATACCTCATACAACCAGTGGACATAAAATTATTCAAGTACAGAAAGAAGAGCTGCTATACCCAAAAAAGGATTTTAACTGCATTTCTCAAGAAGAGCAATGGCAATCATTCACTTTCAGCTCTGACCCAACCTAGGAGTTCCTGTTCCATCGAAAAAGCCTCCTCAGCCCCGTAGGCAGGCAGAATGTTGATCATGAAGAACCCAAAGACAGCATGCACAGCGCTCAGAAACAGAGCTTCAGGATCTGAAAACCCAAAGGGAAGTCACTCCCAGGGTGGTAAATTATCAACACTAGAGACCAGCGGATAACAGAAAGAAATCACAGAAGAGCTGCATCCTTTCAACAGGTTAGTGAGCAGTATATTTATAATTTAGGTTTAAAGCTACTGTATACCAATGGTCTCATCTTTTTTTTTTTTCTTTTTTGTGATTAGTAATAAGGGCCTGGATCTAGAGGAGGGCATAGACCCATGAAAGACAGCACAGTACAAGGATGGTTTAAGACATACTTAAGATTATTATAGACCAGGGCCAGCTGAAACAAAGACACAAATTGAGCCCAATCAGAAAAGAGACAAAAATATTAGTTAAAAGTTATTATTGTTCATCATATACAAGTATCCTGAAGTGGAGGTATTGTAGTGTGGTGGACTGAGTGCACTGAGCAGACAGAGTTGGCTCAGATCCTGGCTCTGGGGCTTTCGATTTGATCCTGGAAACAGAAAACTAACCATCCTGTGTCTCAGTAGCACTTACTTCACATGCTGTGAAAATTACATGCAGTTATTTGAAAGCCTGTACTCTAGTAAGTGGACAGCAAGTAGTACCTATTCTTCTTATGTTCTTTATCCTGTTGTTATAGTTATTCTTCTTTTGAGACAAATGAATAGGATTTTGTTCATAGTTCTCATTCTCTAGTGTCACTTCAGTTCCTTTCAAAAATGCTTAAGTTTTCTTTGTAAATCCAGAGTTAAAGAAACATCTCCAGTCCAAAGTGAAGAAACAAAATGACTAAGTAAATCCTACTCCATAGAGGTGGCCTAACAAACCAGTGCCTGTTCTGGGATGCTATTGAAATAATGGCAGGGGTTTTCACTATTTTCTCAGTCTTTGTCTTGACAGTTGTAGGAGTCCAGGAGGCCAGTGATGATTACTGGAAGGCATAGCAAAGGTACCACCGTTTTATTACAATTTTTAGATCCAAGAACATTAGACATCAGAATCTTTAAAATACCCCGTATAGAGGGTTCAATATCAACTATGTAGTAAATGTTATTTCATCATTGAAGAATGAAGGAAAAGGAAATTATACAGGTCAATCAATTTCAAAATAATCATGTTAATTATTATATAAAATCATGCACTTGTTTCTCTTCAAATGATACTAAATAAAGCTAAATCCTAGACTCTATAGTAAACAGCATAGTATGAATTACAGCAAAACACTTAAGATTCAGATCTGACACTTTTAAGCCTCTAATTGACATACCATTCATTTGATAAGTGAAGTTGCTCAATTACTGTTACTTGCTTTGAACTGGTGCTACTTTTGTTTTTTTGTTTTTTTTTTTTTTTGAGACGGAGTCTCGCTCTGTGGCCCAGGCTGGAGTGCAGTGGCCGGATCTCAGCTCACTGCAAGCTCCGCCTCCTGGGTTTACGCCATTCTCCTGCCTCAGCCTCCCGAGTAGCTGGGACTACAGGTGCCCGCCACCTCGCCCGGCTAGTTTTTTGTATTTTTTTTTTAGTAGAGACGGGGTTTCACCGTGTTAGCCAGGATGGTCTCAATCTCCTGACCTCGTGATCCGCCCGTCTCGGCCTCCCAAAGTGCTGGGATTACAGGCTTGAGCCACCGCGCCCGGCCGAACTGGTGCTACTTTAGGAGACACAGTTATCGGAAACGTTTGACTGTCACTGTCACTAAGTACATGTTATTCACTTTTGAGAAGGGGAGTTAGAAGATCTGGAGCAAAAATGCCAGACGGTCAGCATCACTGAACCCCTCACATCTCTACACTCTGCCATCACCTGCTTCCACCTTACTGTCTCCTTCCAGAAGGCAGCAATGTTCCTGCAATGAGTCATTTGGGCTCACTGCATTGTAACCCTGAACTCTAGGAAGACACTTTTCTCTTCTTGATCTGTTTGGCTTAATATGCACATCGAAAATGAAATAAAATAAAACAAAAACAAAGAAGTAACATAAGGTCCTAGAATAAATACTAGACCACAGTTATCATAAAGAAGATTTCGGCTGGGCACAGTTGCTCACACCTGTAATCTTAGCACTTTGGGAGGCCAAGGCGGACAGATTGCTGGAGCTCAGGAGTTTGAGATCAGCCTGGCCAACATGGTGAAATGCCAGCTTTACCAAAAATACAAAAAAAAAAAAAAATTAGCCAGGTGTGGTGGCACACGCCTGTAGTCCCACATACTCAGGAGGTTGAAGAAGGAGAATCACTTGAGCCCAGAAAATCAAGGCTGCAGTGAGCCATGATCATGCCACTGCATTCCAACCTGGGCAACAGAACAAGATCCCATCTCAAAAAAAAAAAAAAGAGTTATGTTTTCTACTGTGTGTACATGTGTGTGTGTCAACAGTGGGGATTCTGCTGGTGATTTAACTGCTCTCTTTAAGTACTATTCATGCAACTACGTTCCCATAGAACATTCTACTCTGTCTTCAAATTTGTTTACACATAAAAATATGTGTTTTCAGATTTAATTTGTGATGTATTTTAATAAGTGTATATTGAAAGAATCACCTGGTTAAATGCCAGAAGAGTGATTGCTTACTGCCTAGTTACTTGGGCTGTCAGAAATTCAATGCAGGGCCACTTTTTCTGTTCCTGGAAATAGAGTTGGCAACATTATCATTTTTTAGAATTACCTATTTGTCCAAGATAGTGTATTTTCACTATGCCAATTGTAATTTGATAGAGAAAATGACATTTGGTTTCAAAATTTCTCAAATCTAGCAAAGATTTCAAGCACTTCTAACAACAAGTTTAAGAACAAGAAAAAAAATGACTGAAATAACTTACTTCCACACTTTGCACAGGTTTCTTGCAGAAGTTAGAACTAAGAAGCCTTTTCCTTAAAAATTATTCATTTGAAAAGTTTGAACAATTGGGTGAAAATGATTGACAGAATGTTTCCTTCAAAATAAGTGACTGCCACATATAGCTCAGTGCCATTCACAGGGAAAGTCCTTAATAAATGCCTGTTGATGGATGTATATATTTTAAATACATATTCCATTAGCATCACTGTTCCACATTCTTTGCACCATAATGCTCCAATTAAACATGAAGTGGCAGTATTTTGCAATTGTGGCTTCGGGTTCAATCATTTAGCCAGTCAACAAACATTTATTAAGTTCCTGCTATGCATTTATTTATTCACTCAATGCCTGTAGTATGCCAGGCACTGGTCTTAGCTTGGGAGACTCAACAGTATATCCAATTGACGGTTTCCATTTCCTCCAGAAATTTGCAGACTGGTGATGACAGAGAAGAAATAAACAAGGAAGCAAATACATACATTTGTAAGACCATTCAAGTATTGCTAAGTGCATAAAACCAAATAATGAGATACAGTTTGACTTGAAGGAGAGGGAAGACCTACTTTTGGCACCAAAGACAGAAAAAGTTTCTCTGAGAAACTGGCTTCTGAAATAAATGTCGTTAGCCATTCAAATACTTGGAGAAAGAATTTTCCAGGTAGACAGAAGAATTAGGGTAAAGGCAAGGGAATGAGAGTGATTTTAGTTACATTGAGTAACAAAAAACATATATATGGCTGAAGAAAATGATAAGTATTTTGATTATATCTTAATTGCAATGAGAAGACATCTGAAGACTCTCTTAAGTCCGGTTTATTAAAGAATCCTTTGCCCACACAAAGCACCCACTTTAAAGATACAGTTAATGAGTTTTAGCAAATGTGTATAGTCAGTAACCACCACCCCAGCATCATAATTAAAATATAGAATATTCCCATCACTCTAAAAAGTTGCCTCATGCCCTTTTGCAGTCAATCACAAACCACTGGAAAACACTATAATTCTGTCATATAAATGGAATCATAAAGAATGTCAAATAAATCAAATCGTACAGTATACAGTATGCAATCTTCTGGCTTCTTTTACTTAGCATAATGCTTCTGAAATTTGCCCGTCTCTTTGCATGTTGATTTTGAAATTCTATTGGATATCTAACAAGCAGTGTTGACTCAGCAGCTAAATATAGAAGACTAGACAAAAGATAACAAGTATTGACAATGATGTGGAGAAAAGGAAACCCATGTTGGTGGGAAGTAAATTGGTACACCTATTAGAGAAAACAATATGGAGCCTCCTCAAATAATTAATAGAACTATTCTATGATCCAGCAATCCCATTTCTGGTTCTATAGCCAAAGAAAATGAAATCAGTATCTTGAAGAGATATCTGCACCCCCATGTTCATTGCAACATTATTCACAATAGTCAAGATACGAAGTCAACCTAAGTGTTCATTAATGCATGAATGAATAAAGAAAATGGGTGAATATACACAATGTAATAGGAACTTAACTCTTGTTTACACCAATTAGCTTATGGTAAAATTATTTTCATTAGGCAGTGTTTTGCTTAAAGTTGCACTTTCCAAGACCCTATTGACAATGTTAAGTGAGGACTTTCTGTGCAAGTCTGGAGTTCAAGGCAAAGATCAGATCAGGAGAAAAAATCCTGAGTCTAGTGTTTAAAACCATGGGATTAGGTGATGTCACCAAACCACATCTAAATAGTATTTAAAACCATGAGATTAGGTGATATCACCAACGGAAAAAAATGAAAGATCAAACCCTGGGGTCCTACACATGTTAAAAAGAGGTGAAGGAGGCAGAGATTAAGAAAAAATATACAGTGAAGATGAAAGAAGGTAAGTAAGAAGCCCAAAGAAGAAGGCATTTCAAAAAGGACAGGATGGTCAACTGTGCCAGATATGAAGTAGAATGAGAACTTGCCATTGATTTGTCAAGCTAGAAATCACTGATTACCTTAATAAGTGCAGTGTTAATGGCCCTGTGTCAGACATTGAAAAATGCTTGGCAAAACTATGGAGTCAGTAAAAAGATCAGTGGTTGCCAGGGATTATACAGAGGGAAAATCAACAGGTGGAGTATGGAAAATTTTGAAGACAGTAAAAACACTCTATGATGCTATAATGGTGGATACATGTCATTGTACATTTGTCCAAGTTCATAGAACATCCAACACCAACAGTGATCCTTAATGTGAACTATAGACTTTGAGTGACAATGATGTGTCAATGTAGTTTCATCAGTTACAATAACTGTGCCATTCTGGTGGGGATATTGATAATGCAGAAGGCTGTGAATAATGGGGAGAAGTGGGGCAGGGGGTATATGGGAAATCTCTGTACCTTCCTCTAAATCTTGCTGTGAACCTAAATTTGCTCTAAAATAAGTAGCACCTTTAGTTTTTAAAAAGTGCTTGGAACGCCACCGTGAACAAAGCAGAAGTAATAATACACAGCCTCTTGGAAATTACAATCTAATATGTGTGCCTTCTGTTTGGTTCTTTATTAACTGCATACAGCGATTGGGAATTGAACATGTAACTAACTGTTCAGCAGAAGAGTTTAGAACTCTGGAGGAAATTTGAATTCTTTGGTTCTTCCTCTTTTCCCCTCAACAAAATTTTAATACAATTTCACTAAGAAAAATGGAACATTATCATCTTAATGCTAATCATGGTCGGGGGTAGATAATCACGTGCCTTATCTTATATTTAAAAAGATATTTATTCTCTTATGAATTAATAATTCAGAATGTGTTTGAAGACATAACCAATTAGCTGTGGTAATTTGCATTTTTATGTTTTTTCGTTAGTTTCCTAAGTGCTTTTCCCTGGTTTCTATAATAAAAATGCTATCTTTCAAAGGTGAATAGCTTTTTTGTATTGGCTTGGTAATGAGCTTTCCTTAATTATCATTTGGCCAATTTTATAGATTTCAAAGAAAATATAGCTATTAGCATTGAAAGACTGGCAAGCCCATGTGTATTAGCCAGGGTTCTCTAGAGAAACAGAACCAACAGGATATATATATAAAGAGATTTGTGATAAAGAATTGACTCATGTGGTTATGGAGGCAGGCAAGTCCCAAGATCTTCAGGGTGAGTCAGCAAGCTGGAGACTGACTCAGGAGAGTCAATGATGTTTCGGCCTGTCTGAAAGCCTGAGAACCAAGAAAGCCAATGGTATAGTTCTTAGCAGCAGCAGGCTCGAGATTGAGGAAGGGCCAATATTTCATTCTGAGTCTGAAGGCAGGAAAATAAAAAAAAATTGATACCCTAGTTTGAAGGTATCAGACAGAAATAATTTTGTCTTGTTTGAGGGAGGGTCAGTTCTTGAACTAGCCAAGCCTTCAACTAATTAGATGAGGCCCACTCATATTAGGGAGGACAATCTGCTTTACTCAGTCTACCAATTCCAGGGTTAATTTCATCCAAAAACACCCTCGTAGAAACACCCAGAATAATGTCTGACCAAACAGCAGAGCAGCTCATGACCCAATCAAATTAACATAAAATGAACCATCACACTGTGTGATACTTTCATTCTTTAGCTTGGTGGAAGAATGCTTTTTCCATTTAAATGTATTCAGTAGATTTTATTGTTTGTTGTTGTTTTTAGGTGTTGTTGTGGTTGCTATTTTATTGCTTTTGCTAAGCTTTTATATGAATTGAACACGGACCAATATTCACCAAGCATCAACTATGAACTCCACCAAGTGTTGTATACTTAACTTATTTAATCCAAACCTCACTGGCATATTCCCTCCAGGGCATTTCAGGAAGGCAAATGACAAATGAGAGTAAGACACCACACAAGTGAAACCATGCATCACAAAATTATTTTTTCCACCAAATGCACACAGATTTTTACTCTCAGGCCTGACCCACCAAGGGCAAAAAGGACTGAGATAGAGATGTGTGTGGTATAGTATAAATCTAACTGACAAGCTTTTAAAACATAAATCCATTATTGTCATTAATAAATGTTAGTTAAGTATACTGGAAACACCATTAACCATCTGTAGTTTAATTGTTAATAGTTCAATAAACAAACTTTCACTCTGAGTGGTATCTTTAAGCAACACAGGGGTTTCCTCTAATCACCTGGTTTATTAAAACTTGTGAAGGTAGGTTGTAAATATTTATAGATTTATGTCAACAAAATAAGTCTCATGGTTCTCCACAGCAGCATAAAGGAAGAGAAACAACGTATAAACTAAAACAAAAACTGAAAACAATACATTCCTTCACAAAATTAACTCAAAATGGAAGGTAGACCTAATTATAAATCACAAAACTATAAAACTCTTAGACAATAACATAGGAGAAAACCTAGGTAACCTTGGATATGGTAATGACCTTTTAGATACAGCACCAAAGGCACAATCCATGAAAAAAATAACTGATAAGCAGGACTTATTAAAATGTAAAACTTCTGCTCTGCAAAACACATCATCAAGAGAATGAGAAAACAGCTACCAGCTGGGAGAAAATATTTGCAAAACACATATCTGATAAATAACTATTATCCAAAATATACAGAGAATTCATAAACTCAACAATAAGAAAACAAATAACCCAATTAAAATGGGTTAAAGATCTGAACAGACACCTCACCAAATATGATGTACAGATAGCAAATAAGCTTATGAAAACATGCCTCACAGCATAAGTCATCAGGGAGACACAAATTAAAACAACATTGAGATACCACTACACACCTATTAGAATGGCCAAAATTCAAAACACTGACAACACTAAATGCTATTGAGGATGTGGAACAACAGAAACTCTCATTCACTGCTGATGGAAATAGCAAATGATATGGCCACTTTGGAAGACAGTTTGGTGGCTTCTCCCAAAACTAATCGAATTCTTACCACATGATCTAGCAGTGATGCTCATTGATACTGACCCAAAGGAGCTGAAAAATTATGTCTGCATAAAAACCTGCACACAGGTGTTTATAACAGTTTTATTCACAATTGCTACATTAGTCCATTTTCATGCTGCTGATAAAGACATACCCGAGACTGACTAATTTATACAAGAAAAAGGTTTAATGTCCTTACAGTTTCACATGTCTGGGGAAGCCTCACAATCATGGCAGAAGGCAAGGAGGAGCAAGTCACATCTTACATGGATGGCAGCAGGCAAAGAGATAGAGCACTTGTGCAGGCAAATTCCCATTTTTAAAACCATCAGATCTTGTGAGCCTTATTCACTATCATGAAAACAGTGCAGGGAAGACCTGCCTTCAAGATTCAGTTACCTCCCACCAGGTTCCTCCCACAAAATGTGGGAATTTTAGGAGTACAATTCAAGATGAGATTTGGGTGAGGACCCAGTCAAACCATATCATTCCACTTGGCCTCTCCCATACCTCATGTCCTCACATTTCAAAACCAACCATGCCTGCCCAACAGTCCTCCAAAGTCTTAACTCATTTCAGCATTAACTCAAAAGTTCACAGTCCAAAGTCTCATCTGAGACAAAGCAAGTCCCTTTCGCCTATTAGCCTGTAAAATCAAAAGCAAGTTATTTACTTCCTAGATACAATGGGGGTACAGGCATTGGATAAACACAGCCTGTTCCAAATGGGAGAAATTGGCCAAAACAAAGGGACCACAGGCCCCATGCAAGTCCAAAATCCAACAGGGCAGTCAAATCTTAAAGCACCAAAATGATCTCCTTTGACTCCATGTCTCACATCCAGGTTATGCTGATGTAAGAGGTGGGTTCCCTGTTCTTGGGCAGTTCTGCCCCTGTGGCACTTCAGCCTCCCAAGTGGCTGGGATTACAGGCATGCACCATCATGCCAAGCTAATTTTTGTGTTTTTAGTAGAGACAGGGTTTCACCATGTTGGCCACGCTGGTCTCAAACTCCTGGCCTCAAGTGATCCACCTGCCTTGGCCTCCCAAAGTGCTGGGATTACAGGTGTGAGCCACCACACCTGGCCAATGTTTGGCTTTCTTAGACTTCCTCTTCTTAACACCCACACTACTCCGAATACTAGGTCTTTATTTCCATGAATGCCCCCCACAGGTCTGTCACCAACAGTCTTGCCACAATAACAAACAGCACCAAAATCTCAGTTGCCTAACACACACAAAGGTCTGATACATGTCTGGACAATATCCTCACTGCAAGCACTCAAAGATGGCTCAGGGATCTGCATGCTTCCACCTTGTGATACTCCCTCACACACATTCCCGGATTCCCCACAGCAGGGGAAGAGAACACGAGAGGATTCTACGCCACAAATGAAATGCTTCAGCATGGAAGCTACAGTCATCTTACCACCCAAAGGCCAGAACCCACTGCACGGGTGGCAGGGAAGTGTCCTTCTCTCATGTACCAGAAGAGGAGCATCAGAAATGGGTGGGCACTAGAAGTTTCTATATACTAGTCGTAACTAAACAGTGCCCAAGCTCTCAACCTTTCTTACTCTGCAAAATTTGCCCAGAATCTGAATTGTAAAGGTGACAAAACTTTATCATTCTCACACTTCTGTCCCCTCTTGACATAATTAGCAACTTAAGTAAGAAGAAAGGTCTTGTCCTGGGTCCTCTCACACCATCAGACAGGACATCTTTGATCACTTCTATGATTTTTTCCATGTCATGACTCTTCTACTCTAAGTTGAACTCTTTTCTTCTCAACTTCAGACTCATATCAAATGTCTTCTTGATAGCTCCATTTGTGTGGCTAATAAATATCTCAAACCAATGTGTCCCAAAATGAACTTTTTAACTTTATGCAAAAATCTGCTCCACCAATCTCAATTGATGGTGACTCCATTTTTCTAGTTGCTCAGGCCAAAACCTTGGTGTTATCCCTGATTCCTCTCTATCACACCCCACATCCAATCCATCTGGAAATTCTTTTGACTCTAACTTCAAAATATATTCATGGCTGACATAAACTGAGCAAGTCATCATTTTGGTGTTTTAGTGCCTCATCCACAAGGGAAACTCTCTCGTATATATTAACACATGATGCAAATATCTTCACACTCTTGCCTCCTTCTATACATTCATCCACAAGCCTCTTCCCCAGACCTCTTTGTCCCCGATCTGCTCAACTTGCTCCTTCCAGAACATGATCAACCAGCTAAGTCATTTACCACTACCCATCAGTCCACATTCATTCTTCCCTTGGGCAATTTGTCTTCCTACACAAAATGAATATAAATCCAAAAATTGTGCCCACTTGGAAAATTAACCTCCCCCACTGTCTTTCAGGGACACCGGGAATGGGGCTGCAATGCACCCAGCAGCCAGTGTTGACATTCACAAACATGCCAGGACAACCCATCCATGAACCAAGCTTGGATTTTTCTCACCTGTCAGCTGGCCATAAGAAACCCCATGAGGTCTAGATGTGAACCAGAGAGAAGGTGCTGGTGCAACTGTGATAGGTGGCATGGGAATTTGGATTTCTGTTCTTGCAACCTACCTATACTCTCTTCCTTCCAAAGCCTGATACCAGATGTACTCCTTTCATGATATGATAGATTATTCATGCGTCCAACTTGGTGAGTCTGACAGTACCCAGCACATGATAGGAAGTTCTAGCCTACCACTTTCTGTCCTCTGCTAGGGTCATAACATGACAAGATCTGTTTTTCAAGTGATACGTGGTTCTCTGTTGCAGATAGCATGCACTTGCTCCAGAAGACTAGGGATGTACTCCACGACTCTCCTGTTGGAGCTTGGCACTGGTTTCAGTGCAGCATCCTTGTCTCCCACAGATACCTCTAATACTGTGAGGTCTTCCAAGTCACTTTGCCCAAGAAATATGTCTGCTTGTGCCACAGCCTGGATGTGCTATGGAGGACTTTCTTGCTCTGGACCCCACTCAAAATTAACTGGTTTTCCCATCACCCTGTAAAATGGTTGGAGTAGTATCTATAAGTGCAAAATATGCTGCCTCCAAAACCTGAGGAGGCTTTCCAAGTTTTATACTTCTTCCTTAGTTATTTGGTGAACCCCTGAATCTGCAGAGTTTAACTCCCACTCTCTGAAGCACAGCCATCTTACTAAGGCATCCAGAGTGCTTGCTACTTGTAGTTCCTGTGATGGTTAATTTTATAGATCAACTTGAGTGGGTGACAGAGTGCCCAGATATTTGATTAGAAAATATTCTGAGTATGCCTGTGAGGATGTTTCTGGGTGACATCAACTTTTAACTCAGTAAACTGAATAAAGCAGATTGGCCTCCCCAGTGTGTGTGAGCCTCATCCAATCCACTGAAGGACTGAATAAAACAAAAGGCTGAGTAAGGGAGAATTTGTTCTCTCTGCCTGATTGTTTTCACATTGGAACTTTGGTCTTCTCCTGCCTTTGAACTTGTACCCAGACTTGAACTATATCACTGGCTCTTCTGGGTCTATGGCTTGCTGTAGATCAAGGAGTTTCTCAGCCTTCATAATCACTTGAGTCAATTCCAGTCAATCAATCAGTCAATTAAACCTATTGGTTTTGTTTCCCTGGAGAATCTGACTAATACAAGTTTCTACTATAAACTTGCAAGTATTGTGCACTCCAAGAAACACTTATAATAGTACCTTTTTTTATAAATGTCAGGTCAAGAAAGAGACCATGAAAGAAAGGAAAATGGTTTTCTCTTACTTTTTAAACAAGAATTCCACTTTTTATAACTTTTAAGTTCAAGGGTCCTTGTACAGGTTTGCTACGTAGGTAAACTTGTGCCATGGGGGTTTGTTGTACAGATTATTTCATCACCCAGGTGTTAAGGCTGGTATCTGTTAGTTATTTTTCCTGATCCTCTCCCTCTTCCCATCCTCCACCCTCCAAAAGGCCCCAGTATGTGTGGTTCCCCTCTATGTGTCGATGTGTTCTCATCATTTAGCTCCCACTTACAAGTGAGAACATGCAGTGTGTGGTTTTCTGTTCCTGCATTAGTTTGTTAAGGATAATGGCCTTCAGCTCCATTCATTTCCCTGCAAAGAACATGATCTCATTCTTTTTAATGGCTGTATAGTATTCCATGGTGTATATGTACCACATTTTGTTTATCCAGTCTATCATTGATGGATTTATGTTGACTCCATGTCTTTGCTATTGGGAATAGTGCTGCAATGAACATACACGTGCATGAGTCTTTATAACAGAATAATTTATATTCCTTTGGAATCCCACATTTTTCATTTGCACCAAACCCTGCCACTAGATTCTTCAGTTCTGAAATAGTATCTCCTAATGTCAGTCCACAGAAGAAGGCAAGCTTCTTAGCAATGCTGATGTCCCCTCTGAATGGTGACAAGGTCCCTTATGACCTTGGCAGAGTGTTTCCTCCCAAGGAAGACAGTCAGCTGGTAAGTGTTCAAGTATCCCATATTAGACTACTCTTTACATGCCTGCTTCTCTGTACTCATTTTTCCTTTTCTCCACAGTCTTCCCTGGCTGTTCTGGCATGTCTACTTCATTTCATATGGACCATCACTTTTTCCAAGCTTCCTGATCTATCCCAGAGGTATATTAGAAATCATCTCCTGGGTTCCTTTTCAGGGTTCCAAACACTGTATCACAGGAACATGCCCCCATATTGACAATTCTTCCTTACCCACCTTTAGTCTCCCCTGTTGATCCAGCACCCCCATATCCACTCTCAGTCATCCTCCTCACTGATTTGGGTGAACCAAGTCCATCTGCTCCTTTAGTAGTCCCAATACCCACCCAGTTGAGTCTTGCTGGGATATAGCCCTGGTAATTGGTCTGGTGACCAGGAGGAAAATAGGGGAAGATCCTAAGAAAACCAGAATTGTCCTATAAAGCACCTACTTTATTGGAGGTTTCTGCACTGTCTTGAAGTAAAGGAGAGGGGGGTGGTTCGTCTTCCAATAAAGGGGGAAGTCCATAAGTTTCAGAGAAATTGTCAATTCAGGGTGCTCTTGTGTATCTACACAGATAACATCCCAAATCTCAGGGTACACTCTTTCCCTATCTAGGGCATAAAGGTTAAACCCTGTTGAATGCAGTCAAATATCAGACTCATTATCAGACTTGCTATCCAAGAATTAGCCTCCTAACAGCTCATCTATATCACTCAATGTGCAAAATTCACCTGATTGTTACTCAAACCTCACAGCCTCTCTGTTCCAAAGCTGTCTTGTTAACAGCCCTATCCTTGCAATAACCCATGCTCAAAACTCAAAGTATCTCTTTTAATCCCTCTCTTTCTGAAAAGGTAAAATCATCTCACAATTTTGCACTTCTGTGACTTCCATGTGTAATTCCTCACTGCCACATTTGCATTTTTCATTGTCATCACTTCCATTACCCAAAGTCATGTTCCCTTCTATTGAATAGAACCTCCTCACTGGTCTTGCTACCTCTAGATAACCTTCATATTTATCTTGTACATGAATATCAGATTAGTCCTCCAGCAGCCAATCTATATCATATGATGAGACTTGTCAAAAACTCTCAACAATAAAAACTAAAGTACAACCCCTTTAGAGAGCTAATCAGTGTCCTCTGTGGCCTGACTCTACCCTGGCATTACATAATCTTCCCTTTTATTTTTTTACAATTACTTCCCTTTGTACATCACTCTTCCTAAATTGTGGGACCTTACTACCCACCCACTCCTCACCCTTTCCTCCCACTGTTTATCTACTGACTCTATTAGCTTGTGTGGGAAATCCACTTACATTCATCCTCCATATGTGCAGTCTGGTGAGGAATAGAGCGCTATGGTTAAATGGCCAGACTCTAGAGCCAAACTGCACCACTTACTGGCAAGCTATTTAATCTCTATGCCTTGGTTTTCCTTCCTGAAAAAATGGGGATCGGGGCAGAAGTGAGAGAATAATAGCATCTACTTTATAGGATGTTTGCAAGAATTAAATGAGCTAATTAATGATTAAGACAGTCCAAGCTTAATATTTGGTTAGTTAGCAATTAACAGAGGTTGACTATTCATATTAACTATCACCTCCTTCTTATAGTCTTCCCTGATCCCTCTAGTAAAAATAACCTCTTCCTTCTCCCAAATAGAATGATTTTTTTTTCCTTCTCTAATGATTTTTATCACTTCCTCCCATGGGGTATTTATTTTTATAGACATTCTATTTTGTCTGTGGAATATAAGTTTCAGTTCATCATTGTTCCTCCAGACTCAATAAATTTCATATACTTAGCATTAAATTGAATGAAGAACTTGTTTGTTGTCAGATTGAATGTAACTGTGGTGAAAAGGGTAGGCTTTTTTTTCCCCACTCTTTGTTAGAAGTTATCTTCATTGTCACACCCTGAAGAAAATTTCATCAAAATAAAGGAATATCTGCACGTCCCATTCCTGCCTAGATTCTCTTTTGCATTTATTATTTCTCACCAAATATAAGCTATTTGCACAAAATAGCCATGACGATGAACTATTAAATGGAACCAACAACCTTTCTCTCTGCTTCCCACCCTTCGTAAGCACCACAGCAAACAAGACAAACCTTAACGAAGATCCACAGAGGAGAGACTTCTGTGGTTGCCTTCTCCTCCTTGTGAATTCCTTACCATGGGTTGTGACTCAACAATGGCACTTTTATTCTGCTTCCACATTTGGACATTAATACACGAGTCTTATCATACTCACTCCTTTGCTATTAAAATGGAAGCTCCTGAAATTCTCGACAACCGCTCATTTATTTTTGTATCCCCTACAGTGCCTTGCACTGTGCTGAAAATAGAACGAATCAATACTATACATTTGAAACACAGAAAAAGGAATCTTGATTTGTGAATGTTGAAATTCAGTGAGAGTGTAGGAAGGATAACATTATCTGGAAAGAAAGCCAAATAACATAAAAACAGTGTTGAGCTATATATGAAATAATCCAGCACTCAAAAAGCAACGTTCTGAGTCTTTACCATAAAAGTTCAAAAGTTTTTTACTGTAGCCTAGTGAAGAAACATGAAATTAGGAGTTGAACTGAGTTTTGAATATGCGTCTACCATTCATTAGATATTTAACTTTGAACATATTATTTATACTTCCTGAGTCTGAGAACCTCTTGTTGAGAGTGAAAGGGATGTTCACCTTGTAGCCTTGAGTCAAGACTTAATTGAGGAAACATATAAAGGTATCCTGAATAAGGCTCAGTATATAAAGCATATACAGTAAGTGACTAATAATGCTAGTTCTGTTGAATATGACTTGATATATGCTAGTATGTAAAAAAGTAAACAAAGCAAGCCCAGCTCATTTTTCAGGAATAGCCAAGAGAGATGACATCAGCCATTAACTGAACAAAAGGAGATGAAATGAATCAAGACAAGACACTGAGCACAGGCCTTTGTGAATACTGGGAAAAGACCAGGCTCATGTGCTGGGTATGATGCAAGGCTTCTCTGTCTCTTCTTCTAAGTCCTGCAAAACATTTAAGATATAAAATGGGAAGTGATTTTATCAGAACAATTCACAGAATAATTGGACCAGAAAATGTCTATTTCACTTTTGCAGAGATGATTTTTAAGAACATTCATAGCTTATATAGAGTCCCTCATGGAGAAAAAGAACCACCTAAGTGAAATCTTGATCGACAACCACAGAGGAGGAAACTAGAGTAGGGATGAGTGTCCATTCCAATTAGTAACATTAAAGTAGCTTCAAAAATAGCCCCCAAAGGGATTCTTAAGTTCTTCAAGCAAAGTGGGAGAGCAAACAGAACACACAGAAGATTTGCTGTTCTGTGTGTCCCCTTAGCCAATGCCCTTCCTTCCCCACACCCCATCTGTTGATTCTTGGGCCTCTGTGATTCATGAGAGCATCATCATGGAAACTGGAGGCCACATCAAAGAAAATGGTTGCACCCAAGAAATCATCGACACTAAATTTTCACAATTTGAATGATCTAAGCACCCATACTACCACTGATGCCACCTCATCTAACTTGTCCAACTCTCTTCCGTCACTACTATCCCTTGTCACCAAGCCATGACTGCTGCAGAGAGACCCAGAACGACAGAATCCAAAGCCCTCAAGAGAGTGCAGTTTCCACTCACTGGTTTTCCAAGGGCTTAGTGGTACTTCTGCCCAAATCCAAAAATCATAGACCTAGAAACAATACCTCAACGGAAGAGAAACAAAACCTTCAAAATACCTCCTGTAATATGATATGCCGGGGTAAAAAGTGATTATGAAAATCCTTGGTGTTACAGTCAGTGAAATGATACACCCAATATACCGAAGGATGTATGTCCAAAAGAAAGTTGGACTTACAGGAGCTTTTACAAGAGGAAAGCTTGTTTGTTTCCTCTTGTAAACAAGGGTTGCTTCCTGGAAGATTTCAACAAGGAGGGTTACAATGACATGAAGCAAATAAATGATGCAAATAAATTAAAAACAACAACAATAACCAGCCTCTGGAATTAGAAGTGATTACATACACCATGACTTATGATAGGGGAAATTATGATAAATGCATAAAAGTATAACTTTGAAGTCTAATGGGTTGGTCACGTTTCTCCATACAAATAACAACCACAACACCCTCACAACCATAAGATATATTTCAAAAGACTAGAGTTTCCTCCACTTTAAGCTTTCTCTTCTCAGATCTTTCCAGCTGCAGCTTTTGTCCTCATGTTAGCAATGACTATAGCAGGCAAAGGTTAGAGTCTGCATAAATGAAGCTGGTCCCCTTAGTTTGATGGATCCAACATTACACTGACCAAGTAAACATCCTCCTTTCTTAGCACCATAGACATACTTGCTCTCCCTCCTCATTTCCCCTAAGAGAAAATGCACCAAGCTACAAATATATGTGTTATCAAAGTGCCAATGCCAAATCCAAAACAATTAATGTAAAGTCAATTTAATCAATCAAAACAAATTATAAATATGGCACTGTATTATTGTATGTACACTTACTGAATTGTATGTCATTGTTTCCATTGGATTATTGTATTTCAATAACTTGCAGTGCAAAAAACTTACTTTTCAAGCACATGCTATATGAAAAACATAACATTTTCATCAAGTAGAAATTGAAAATCAGTGTTAAAATGTTCAGTGTAAAGCATATAATTAATATATGATTTCACAGTCCAGGTCAGTTGAAATGTTATTACAGAGAAGAACAATTAAGAGAATTTTAAATTACTAAAGCTTATTAATAAATGAGAAAATGATATTAGAAAAAACTATATTTAATGAAGTCAAATGAAACTATATTTATTTAGTACTACCTCTTCACAGCTTTAGATAAAAGTTTATTCTAGAAGGATGGCCTAAAATATAAGAGATCTTTAATTTATTAGGTGTTCCCTTAATGTATTTACTGCTGGTATCCAGTGAATTCCTAGTGTATAAAATGTGTTTATTCCAAAATTTAAATAATCATTGGCTGAATTTTCACAAGTAGCCAATATAGTCTCTACTTCATGCAATAATTGGAAATGTAATAAGAGATTTATCAAGGCATAGCCAAGGACAGAGTTTACATTTTATCTTATTTTATTCTATTTACAGCTAATACATATTCAATGCTCACTCTGTGCTAAGCACTTGATAAGCATTGTTTCATTTAATGCCGGAATCATTCCTATGAGGTTGGTAATGATTGCCTCCATTTGACAAAAATTAGGAACCTGAGGCAAAGAGAACTTCGGTAACTTGCCCAAGGTCATATACTAGTAAATGGCAGAGTCATGACCTAAATGAAGTCCACTCCCAATACTCCATTGGATTGCATCAGAAAGTCTGGACTATTTGCAGGTAACAAGATCTCAGTTAAATCTTGGATTTCGCCTAAAACAGACATTATTTCTGAGTATTAAAATGTTAAATGAGTTGTGTGATTTAAAAAATACTTATGAAATCCAAACTGTTTCATTTATTAATGGCTGGTTAATGGTTTGTAAATAAAGCACAATCTGTTAAGCCAAACAAACAAACAATAAAATAGCTTATTAGTTTGGAATGTAAATAGAGAACTCATTAACTGGCTACTGTTTTTCCTGCTGCTATATTTGGTCTTTAGTTAGCACATGGAGGGTATAGCAAGAACAGAGGAGGTTGGTTTTCCCGGTAAGAAAACGTGTAAAACCTTTCAACTTTATTAAATTCTCCAAATCTCTGCTATCCCCATCTGTTGCCATGTAGTATTACAGCATGTGCTATGCAGTGCAAAGATACAATGTTAACGGGGTTGACAAAATGGGCTCACTCTTCCTTAGAAGCAGAAATCTGGCCCTTTTCCTTGACCACAGAAAACACCAGAAATTCTTGGCCATCTACTTTGCAGATGCCAGCTACTGATTGCCAGTATGGTCAGGCAACAGCCTATGAGCAGCATTAACCAAATACATCACGACTAATGGAAAGACACTCAAAATGTATGCCACTGCTAATGGTGCGTTAGTAATAACATTTTTGCACAAAAACAACAGACACATTTATTACTTGACTTTTCATTCATCGACGAATCATTATGGGAAGGCACTAGATAGATGGGCATAGCATGCAAAAATAAATATTTATTCTCAGCTAGTCATTTATTCTTGCTTTTGACTGCATTCTCTTCTAACATCTGTTTCTCAAACAATGGTAGGTTATAGAATTATGATGCAAATACTTAACAGGACTCCATTCCTCAGAGAAAAACAAAAATAAAGCCTCAGGGCTCCGATGAGCTTTATTAGAGTGCTAGAAATAGGACTATATTACTGGAAAAACACTTCGAGATACTACTCTTTGAATCAGAATAATTAGTATCTGAAAAAGAGAGAACTATGTTGTCTTTCTAGATGTTAACTCCAAAAATTCTGGAGTTAACAAAAATGCTAACTCCAGAAAATCGTGAGATCCAAACCCTGCGGTCTTCGCCATGATGATGGCCTATGAGTTCTAATACAGTGTTCCTTTTGGGAATGACCAGAACTGGAAGACAGGGCCTTGGGTGTTAAACTCTAATTGAACCCAGGTCTCCTAAGATTGATCTCCGTTCCATAATCTTAGGATTTGTCTTGTCATTATCATCCTTTTTATAATCAGTGTCAAATAAAATCTCCTGCTACTTTTACAAACAACATTCTGAAGTTGACACAGGCTAGCAAGTAAACTTGTCAAACTTCAGAAATGCATCTACAGGAGAAATGTTGGGATTTTAAAAGTAAACACAGACTCCAATCTTTAACCTGACAATCTTTGACTTGCCAAGTTACTTACTACATAGTATTAACAACATTTATTCTACATAGCAAAGTCACCAGGCCTGCTTGCTCAGTGGATAGACTGAGCTTGATAAGGAGTCCTCCGGTGCATCTGCTTAGCTGATCCTGGCATTAACAAAGTAGGAAGCTGACTGTGTATTTTGTGTGCTTCACCTTTTGCCTTGACCAGAAATCCTCACTATTAAAGCATATTGAAAGATTCAGATACAGAAAAAGAATGTCCCCCTGGGGACACATGGTCATACTAAGCTCCAGGGGACACTACTGCAGTTACCCTGGGATAATAACAGATCCTAGAGGGTGTCTCAGTGGAAGACGGGGACAGGAAGGACCCATCTCAAAGTTGGGAGATCCATGCCAGGAGCCTGAAAGCTAGAGAGGTGGAAGGAAAATACCAAAGAAGATAGCCTGAGTCACCAGGATAGCTATTATACAATCAAGAGGCTCACAAATCTGCTCTTGAAATAGAGTTTCCAGACTTAAATAAATATGCGGGATACACAGACACTCCAATAAATTTGAATTTCAGATAAACAACAGATAATTTTTTAGTATAAGTATTTCCCATGCAATATGCGGGACATCTGTACATTAAAAACTCATTTTTACCTGAAATTCAAATTTAAACAGGCATTTTGTATTTTATCTGGTGATCCCCTTACTCTTTGGAATGACTGATCTTTCAACCTGAGTCATATCTACAGGCCTGGGTTTAGCAGAGCAGTGATTCTCTAAGTGTAGTTCCTTTACCAGAGGCAGCAGAAGTAGCTAAGAAGCTCTGAGAAATGCAAATTATTCAAGCCAGGTGTGGTGACTCACGCCCATAATTCCAACACTTTGGGAGGTTGAAGCGGGTGGATTGCTTGAGGCCAGGAGCTCAAGACCAACCGGGCAACATGGCGAAACCCCATCTCTACAAAAAAACACAAAAATTAGCTGGGTGTAGTGGCACATGCCTATAGTTCCAGCTGCTAGGGAGGCTGAGTTGGGAGGATCACTTGAGCCTGGGAAGTCAAGGCTGCAGTGAGCTGCGATTGGGCCACTGAATTCCAGCCTGGCTGACAGAGCAAGACCCTGTCTAAAAAAAATTAAAAAATAAAATAAAATAAAATAATAAGAAGGCCTGGCAGGATGGCTGGTGCCTGTAATCCCAAGCATTTTGGGAGGCCAAAGCGGGAGGATCACCTGAGGTCAGGAGTTGAAGACCAGCCTGGTCAACATGGCAAAATGCTGTCTCTACTAAAAGTACAAAAATTAGCCAGCCATGGTAGAGTGCACCTGTAATCCCAGCTACTCGGGAGGCTGAGGCAGGAGAATCGCTTGAACCCAGTAGGCAGAGGTTGCAGTGAGCCAAGATCGTGCCACTGCACTCCAGCCTGGGCAACAGAGTGAGACTCTGTCTCAAAAAAAGGAAGGAAGGAAGGAAGGAAGGAAGGAAGGAAGGAAGGAAGGAAGGAAGGAAGGAAGGAAGGAAGGAAGGAAGGAAGGAAGGAAGGAAAATGCAAATTCTCATTCCCATAGCAGACCTACTCCAGGGGTAGGGTCCAGCAATTGTACCAAAATCTCTGGGAGATTCTCTAGTACACTCAAGTTGGAGAAAGCAGAGCATTAGAAGCCCTAGAAACAGGACTTAGTACATAGTATTAACAACATTTATTCTACATAGCAAAGTCACCAGGCCTGCTTGCTCAGTGGACAGACTGAGCTTGATAAGGAGTCCTCTCTGGTACATCAGAACTGTAGAGGTTAGGAGAGATAAAATGAATAAAAGATAACCTGATTGAAGGAGAAAGGGAGTCAGGAATAATCCCGGGTACATCGGCTGTATTGAAAACACTATTTGATTCTCCACTTCTGTGTATTCTGGCCGTGCTCATTAGGTTTGGTTTCTGCCATTTCCTAGTTCCCTCCAGCAACTATTAGTAAGACAGTTATAATAAAAAGAGTTTGTAAGCTTATCTTCAGGGACACTGAAGATGGAAACACCAGCCATTTTTGAAGAAAGAGTGACTTAATAGAAAAAAAAAAAATGAAGTCTTGGGCCTGAGGCAAAAAAAGGAAATAGCCTCCGAGGACTGACAAGCCCTGGAGGATTCCAAGCAGGAAGGTGCTTGCTTTGCTGGCAGGAGTACAGTGCTGAGCCTTAAGGCTAGCTTTTTTCAGCTCACTGTCATGCTCAGGGAGGAAACACCGCAGCCCCTCCCTGTGAATCCCGCAGTGTGCCAGCGTGTCACAGTGAATGGGGAGAAGGCCAGGCCAGTGCCTCTGTCTAACCATGATCCTACAATCCGGCTCAACCTACCTGACAAGACTGTTCCAGGACATCTGTGGTGTCTGCCTGGGTCGGTTCATTCGCCACACCAACTTCCCAGAAGGCTGACCTGTCTGCAAACCCTCCCCCTCCTCCTAACTAGCAAAACTTGAGTCTTATTTAAACTAAAGACGTAAAGCTGTCTTCTTACTTTGGAAATGCAGAGGGAAGGAACTCAATGTATCTTAACCAACTCTGAAATTCATCTTCTCTTTGCTTAAGTAGAATGATGCAGCGTAGCCTAGTGGTTAAGAGCACAGGCTTCCCAGCCTTGCTCTGCAATTGACGACCCTGCCTGTTTTCTCTCTGTAGAGAATCATACCACCTGTCTTTGTGCACTGCTGTGAGGATTAAATAATCAATGCATCTAAAGTTTAAAACAATACCTCGCTCACAGGAAGGGCTCAATGACTGTTAGTTATTATTTTTACTAATTATTACTACTACTACTGGTATCACCATGGCCAATTGAAGTCATATTCTCCAGATTCAGTGTTTGGATCAGAAGGAAGAAAAAAGTTCTATAACATCAGGGAGATAAAACATTTAGTTCCCTAGGTTGTGCTTCCCAAAATTGGTCTATGCTTCCTAAGAATCAACTTAGAAGCTTATTATAGATACACATTCTGGGTCTCCATGTCACAGCTCTGATTTGGCCAGCACCATGTGGAGTCCCAGAATCTGCATGTGTAACAAGTACTCCCGGAGCGTCTGATGGTTTCTGAGGTTCAGGAACCACTGCTCTGGGAGAGGGCACTTCTCAAACCACAGGTGACCACAGCTTTCCTGAATGACACATTCTTCCATTCCATCAATGTCCTCCTTGCACTTCAGGTTAACCTCTTGAAAAGTTAATTGATGCAAAGTATGAAATGATGCATTATGAGACTCTCAGTTCCATTGGCATCCAGAGAGGCTACTTCACCATAGTGATGCATGAGCGGTAATAATAGCTGCATGTGTTGAGAGTTTACAGTATGCCAGGCACTGTAAAAGGTGGTTTTTATACATGACATCTATCCTTTATAGGAAAGTAGTATTATTCTCATTTTACAAATGAGAAAACAGGAAGATGAAGAAGTTCAGCATTTTGCCAAGGTCATTCTACTGTGAAATGACATAGCCAAGATCCAGGTCTGTGAGATAATAAAGCTGAGGTATTTTCCTCAATTCCAGTAGCTCTCAATCATTAGTGTGTGAAGTAGGAAGAGGGGAGTCACTTGAAAAACTCCCTAAAAAGTCAGATTCCTGGGCCCAAAACACAAAGATTCTGGTTCAATAAGTCCAGTTGGGGCCTAGAAACCTGCTTTTTAATAGGCAGCCCGTTTAATTCTGATGCAGGTGGTTTAGCCTACATTTTGAGAAGCAATACTCCATGCAATTTATCTCACCTTGATTTGAAATCCCTTTAATTCTGGTGAATATAAAAGAGGTTCGAATAAGTCCAAGTATTTCCTAGAATGATAGTTTCATGTTAATTTGTAAATGTTTAAGTAAAAGTTATGTGATTAGCACTTGCTTTGAAGAAATCTTAACTTTTGTTATCTCCTCAAATGGCAGCAGATAAATAACCAAGCTCCCTTTTGGATTATGTCTGTGATAGAGATACCACTCTGAGGAAGATTAATTGTCTTCAAAGGGCTCTTGTTGTTGCTTTTTGTTTTCTAGCCATGGTGCCTAGATGAAATATACTTCCTTTTACATTATCTTGAAAAGTAGAAATTATATTCAGGTTCATGAGTGGAAGACACAGACTTTCCCATTTTTCATTATTCTAAAATAACTACAAAAATCCTTTAAACATCTGCAGTGCAGACAAGTAGAAAATTACTAACATTTACAACACAGTGTACAATAATATCAATTATAAAGTATAAGCACGCAACCAGAAAAACAATGACTCCACTTAATCTCAAAACCCAGATCTAATCTTGATATGAGTCCCCTGTATAGGTTGGTCGTGAACATTTGCTCCAAGCCACGGAACATTAGTTCCCTTTCTAGAAAGCACAGGCTACATGCCTGACGCATAGTCCCAGGAAGACAGAGGGGACCCTTGTCACAAATCAGCTGAGTGAGGAAAAAACTTGAGGTGTGAGAGACTCAAAATTGAAAGAATGTCAAAATATCCCATTCTGAGATACGTGCCAAGAGACAGCTCTCTCCTGCATGTAGACCTCAAAAGCATCAAAATGGGCAGGCCAGATAGATGGAAAGAGGCCTTAGTCAACTATCTTAACCTTTCCAAGCCTCAGTTTCCTCATCTGTAAATTGGGTGTAGGAGAGGGGGGAAATAAGAGACAATTCCTTTCTAAAGGAGTTGTTCTAATGATTAAATGATTTCATTTTTATGGTGTTCTTACCACAGTGCCCAGCACAATGGCATGTAGAAAATACCCGAAAAACATTGCCATTATTAATTTTCCAACAACAAATAAGTTAGAAATACTAAAAAGGCTGCAGAGCATAGTAAAAAGGAAAGGGAATGTATTAGTCCATTCTCACATTGCTATGAAGAACTACCTGAGACTGGGTAGTTTACAAAGAGAAGAGATTTAATTGACTCACAGTTCTGCAGACTGTACAGAAGAGATGGCTGGGGAGGCCTCAGGAAACTCAGTCACAGCAGAAGACAAAGGGGAAGCAGGCACATCTTCACATGGCAACAGGAGAGAGAGAGTGAAGAGGGAAGTGCTACACACCTTTAAACAACCAGATCTTAAGAGAACTCACTATCAGGAGAACAGCAAGAGGGAAATCTGCCCCCATGATCCAATCACCTCCCGCTAGGCCCCTCCTCCAACACTGAAGATCATAATTCAACGTGAGATTTAGGTGGGGACACGGAGCCAAACCATATGAGGGAAATGGTCACATAGTGTTCTTCAGAAGTCTTTTAACAGTCATTACATTACTCACATTAGCGAAGTCCCTCGGTTTAAAATAAATAGCTGCACAACCTGATCATATAGAAGTAGTGTATGATCATTTATAGAGGAGGCAACCTAGTGAGTACACCTTTCACTAATGTTTCAGGCAACAAATTTTACCTAAATACAAATGAGTTCACATCAGACTCTTCCAAGGTGTCAATGTTCTCTACTACAGGAAAGCTAAGGAAATCTTGTTTATGTTCTTCTTGTAACAAACGCCTGCTAATCGAAAGTAAAAGACTCTCAGGCTTTGCTTCCCAGGTACAAAGCACTATTTCTCTGATTAATGATCCAGATATTTGCAGTAACTGCAAAGCGAACATTCTCTAGTTCTAACAGAGTCAGCTACCTCTGCCCAGGTGTTAAGCCCATGCCCTCATCCTGGGGGGTGTTTGGTAATTAGCAGTGCCAGCAGGTGTTTGCACTTGCTGCTGTTCCTGGTAGTTGAGCATATGTGTCAGGTCCCTGTTGGGGGGAGAAAAAAAGGGGAAATAAATGATTCACCTTAGCTTCAGCAAGGTCAGCTCCTTCCAGAAAGAAAAAACAAACTTTTTGTCTCTGCATCAAGCACTCTTCTTGTTCATCCTCTAAAATCCTCAGCTAATTTTGAAGTTAGAATTGACATTCGCTCCTGCTTTCATTTAGCAATACCTCTTTAGGATGGCTCGCTCCAAATGGCTCTCTTGAAATTTGCTGTGCTCTGGGCCTTTATGACCTGATTTTCTGCAATTAAAATTCCTCTGTCCTGAATTGTACCACATTCTCTCCAGCTCTACTCCCTGACTGTCAAGGGATTGCTTAGCCAAGCTAATAAAGCATTTTGCTAAGGGATGATGAGTGCCCAAGTATTGCAGGAAAAAGATTTTATTCCACATTACCTCTGCTCCCACAAAATATACTCAGATGCCTGGCTCTGTGTAGGGGCTGGAGGAAGCAAGATTTGTAGCATTTGACAACTTCCATGCTGTAAATTCTCCCACCATGGCCAACGCCAAGCTACCAACATGGCAGAGCTGGGAAGAGATCCATAGGATCGGCTCTCACATACTGGTCTGAGTGCACTCCAGCACACCCCTGGCTACTGCAGGATTCACAATGATTTCCTACGTGTCATGATTCCCAGGAAGTGGGAATATTATGACTAGATGTGGTTGATTTAAGAAACATTTTAAGGCAAAAGGGGTCACACGGAATATTTAAGATTGCATTGCGGACTTCTGCAAGATGGCAAAATAGACTAACAGGCTTAATTCCTCTCCTTCCAGACAGGCTTTTAAAAAATATATATATATATACTAAATGATAAAAAATGCATAAACCTACAGCAAGAAACAAGGGGATGAAAGGCATCAGAGGATGATAGATTTTGGCAAATTTCTGTGAGACAGAAAGCAGATGGAGCAGTGACAGATAACACAGGGCAGAGGCAGCTGCCCCAGAAACACTTGCAGAAAGGACACCGGTGGAAACATGATCTGGCTTGCCCAGAGCTCTACACTCAGGGAAGACAAAAACTGTGGAATGGGTGAGAAAAGGAACTAAAAGTCACAAGGAGTGTTGGGAAGTCACATGGTTCATGCTATCAGAAATACTTGGTACCTGCTGGATGACAAATAATGGGATGAAAACATCTAGAGGGAAACCCTGCAAATCTGGGGAGATTTGAACTACATAACTCTTCAAGTTCCCTGGAATTCCAACCAGATGAACGTCCTCAGAGACTCCACCCTGGCGATTCAGATCAATCACCAAGTGCTGGAATATCTAGTTCTATCCAGCCTTGGGAGGCCTCTCAAATGCATATATATATATATATCAGTCAATGAGCAACTGTGTTAGTGTGTGCTTACTGCAAGAGCAGCCTAAATACTTTGTACTGAGCAAAGTGTCACCTGATATTTCAACAGAAAAGAATATGGGAGCAGACAATTGAGACATTTTAGCCTACTTAGTATTTTGAGAAACACAAACTTCAGGTGACAGATGATTCTGCTCTCAGGTAAAAGGCTGTGGCCCTGAAGAACTTGCTTTTTTCACAAATGTTCTCATCTCAAAGTCTATATAAGCACCCTGTACATCCATTAAACAAATATAGGTGCACCTACTAAGTGCCAGTTCTCTGCTACGTGTTGAGGAGATAAAGAGATCAATCAGGCTGGGCGCAGTGGCTCATATCTGTAATCCCAGCACATTGGGAGGCTGAGAAGAGAGGATTGCTTGAGGCCAGAAGTTCGAGAACAGCCTGGGCAACAAAGTGAGACACGAACTTTACAAAAAAATATTTAAAAATTAGCTAAGAGTGGTGGCATGTGCCTGTGGTCCCCTACTTGGGAGGCTGAGGTAGAAGATAACTTGAGCCCAGGAATTAGAGTTTGCAGTGAGCTAGAATGGTGCCACTACACTCCAGCTTGGGTGATGGTGTGAGACACTGTTTCTAAAAAATAAAACTTAAAAATGAAAAATTTTTAAAAAGAATCAGGTAAGGTTTGACTTTAATTTGCTTTCATAGAGCAGGAGCAATAAAATTTGTCTCCATATAACTTTGAGGACACAGGAGCCAACAGTGCCATGAGAGAGGAAGAGGGTGGCAGGGCAGTTCCTAAGGAAGATGGAATATTTCCAGCTGGGAGTGGAGGGCATTGGGGTGCTAGGGTTGCCAGACAAAACACAGGACACACATGTAAATCTGTTTTTTGGCTTTAAAGATTTCTTTGGGAGAGGGGACATCACACTTCTACTCAATGAAGAGAAACCTCCAGAGGTCTTTTATTTTTTTATGTCTATTATGCAATGAATCCAGAGGGAAAAGATTCCAGCAGCTCAGGCTCCTTCCCATTGGTTCTTACATGGTGTACTTCTCTAATGGAGCAGGCTGGGGCTTCAGGCAAACCCAGGTACCTTTCTCCTCGGCTTCCTTGTTTTTCTGATCATTTTCCTTCACACGTTTCAGGAAGCTATCTTGACTCTGAGTGCTTAATGTGCACAATCTACACATTAATTCTCTTGGCAAGAATCTTGCCCCTACCTTGTGTATTTACAAAAATGCCAACAGCATGCTGGGTGTCATCGTAGACTTTTCCAGTTTTGCCATGGTAACACTTGTGGGGCCTTCCTTTTTGAACAGTACCCATTCCCTCGACGTCTCCAATATTACCTTTCTTATAGGAGCAACTCAATATTTTCTGAAAGGCCTGGAGAACATCTCTCCTCTTTCCCTCTATGTTCATTACTTTGGCAAATTACTGAAAGATGATAGTTCCAGCCAAAAGGCCCAGTTAAATTTTAATTTCAGATAAACAACAAATATTTTTTCAGTAAAACCTTGAAAACCATTGTGGCATGGTTTAGACGGCAGGTAGGATATGAATTCTCATGGAGACTGGGGGCAATGCATTCCAGGAAAATAGGAAATACAGTTAGTTTTTCCATTTTTGAGTTAAATATCACCTTCCCATAAG
The DNA here is from genome assembly GCF_003255815.1 of Theropithecus gelada. NCBI lineage: Eukaryota > Metazoa > Chordata > Mammalia > Primates > Cercopithecidae > Theropithecus > Theropithecus gelada. The sequence continues at coordinate 56,682,342 of NC_037681.1, forward strand.
AGCCTTCTCTGATCTCCTTGTTTAAAATCTCAACCTCCTGGCCGGGCATGGTGACTCACGCCTGTAATCCCAGCAGTTTGGGAGGCTGAGGTGGATCACTTGAGGTTAGGAGTTTGAGACCAGCCTGGCCAACACGGCAAAACCCTATCTCTACTAAAAATACCAAAAAAAAAAAAAAAAAAGCCAGGCATTGTGGTGCATGCCTGTAATCCCAGCTACTCGGTAGGCTGAGGCAGGAGAATCGCTTGAACCCGGGAAGTGGAGGTTGTGGTGAGCCAAGATCCTGCCACCACACTCCAGCCTAGGTGACAGAGTGAGACTCCATCTCACACACACACAAAAAAAATACACACACGAAACAAAAACCTCACCCTCCTATTCCTACAGTATTTTTCTGCATAGCATTCCTCACTACATGACATATCATGTCTTTGTTTATTGTTTCTCTCTCCTTTCCAGAATATTACTGCAGGAAAAGTTGTCTATTTTTGTTCACTATTATATTCCTATGCCTCCAACAATGCATGGAATAAAGTCGGTGCTCAAAAGATATTTTTGACTGAATGAATCACAAATGAACAAGTAAATAAACAAAACTGGCAAGACGAATTTTTTTCCTCTTGTGACTGACACTGGAAAAATACTTAGTTTGTGGCTGTTGAAATGTGAAAACACTAATATAGTCCCAACCCTGATGTGGCATTCCAACTGAATGGGGACAGAAAAAGACAGTAACAAAAGAAACTATGCAATCTTAAAGAAACATGAACTTAACTAAAAATCACAAATAGTATATGCAAAACCTGTTTCACTTCTGCCAAGCCAGGGGGTGTTGCAGTGACTGTAGAACTCAAGTCAGCAACTGAATCACTCTGAGAGGTTGGACTTGGGCAATGATCTCACTGGTCAAGAAGGCGGCAGAGCCTCTCGCCCCTCTGAGCATCCAGAACAGTCTAATTCCTTGCCCAGGGGACTACTTTCCTCCACAGACCACATGTCCTCAGAAGGCAAATACCACCACTGTATTAGTCCATTTTCACACTGTTATAAAGACATACCAGAGACTAGCTTTTTTTTTTTTTTTTTTTTGAGACTGGGTGTCACCGTGTCTCCCAGACTGGAGGGCAGTGGCGCAATCTCAGCTCACTGCAAGCTCCACCTCCCGGGTTCACACCATTCTCCTGCCTCAGCCTCCCGAGTAGCTGGGACTACAGGCGCCCGCCACCACACCCGGCTAATTTTTTGTATTTTTAGTAGAGACAGGGTTTCATCACCATGCCCAGCCAATTTGTTGTATTTTTAGTAGAGACAGGTTTCACCATGTTAGCCAGGATGGTCTCAATCTCCTGACCTTGTGATCCACCTGCCTCGGCCTTCCAAAGTGCTGGGATTACAGGTGTGAGCCACCACGCCTGGCCAACTGGCTAATTTATAAAGAAAGGTTTAATTGCCTCAAAGTTCCACATGGCTAGGGAGGTCTCAGTAAGCTTACAATCATGGCAGAAAGGGAAGCAGGCACATCTTACATGGCAGCCGGCCAGACAGGATGTGACAGAAGTGTAAGGAGAAGAGTCCGTCCTAAAACCATCAGATCTCATGAGAACTCACTCACTATCATGAGAACAGCATGGGGGAAACTGCAACCATGATCCAGTCACCTCCCACCAGGTCCCTCCCTCAACACCAGGGAATTGCAATTCAAGATGAGATTGGGTGGGGTACAAAGCCAAACCATTTCAACCACCTAGCATTCTGATGCTGGTTTCCTCCAGAGCAACTGCCCAGCCTCGATGATGTCCTTCAGAGGTAATAAAGAGACTAAGAGAAGGAGGAGCATGTATCCCAAATAGAAATGGATCATATATTAGAATAAAAATCAGGAAGGCCTGCTTTCACATACCACCTGTGGGAGTCAGGGATTTGTTTGGAGGTTTCTCAGATTCTGCACATTGTGGCTATGCCCCTCCCTGATCTGAGGAGAAGCCTACACAAAAGCGACATCTCCTACAAATAAAGTCAGGCTTGGTCCCTGTCAACCTGCTCTTGTATAACATGCTCCCTGTCAAGAAAGATGCATGCATCTGTAGATGTTAATTGACAGGTAGATTTAAGATAGAAGACTCTCAGAAAAGAGGAATCTGATGGAACTTCCACTTAACAGCTACTGCATCACTAAGACCATTTATCACTTAGCTAATACAGTCAGTGTATTCCTAATACTTTCTGAATGTACAGGTCACCAAACTGCTTTTAAAAAAATCAACAAGTGCAGATAGAGCTCTGTTTCTTACATGGCAGTATATTTGCGCCTCTAGCTTCCTGTTTCTCCACTTCCTAGTGACATCTCAAGACCTTAATTTTCTGTTATTAAATTGCTAGTCACTGCTTTTATGTACTTGTGACACTTAGACTAACACTGTGTCATGGTGGCAGGGTGGTAGGGACTGGGGAGGTAGAGATGGAGGGAGGAGAAAATGAAAGCAAAGGAAAGGAAAGAAAAAAAAAAAACCTAGGATATAATTGAGTCATGTTTCTACAGAAACAGTAAACAATGAGAATAGAAAACAAGGCCGGGCACAGTGCCTCACACCTGTAATCCCAGCACTTTGGGAGACCGAGGCAGGCAGATTACCTGAGGTCAGGAATTCAAGACTAGCCTGGTCAACATGGTGAGGCCAAAACCCATCTCTACTAAAAAAAAAAAAAAAATACAAAAAAAAATTTAGCCGGGCATGGTGGCACATGCCTGTAATCCCAGCTACTCAGGAAGCTGAGACATGAGAATCGCTTGAACCCAGGAGGCAGAGGCTGCAGTGAGCCAAGATCACACCATCACACCACTGTACTCCCAGCCTGGGCGACAGAGTGAGACTCCATCTAAAAATAAGACCCTGCTATCTTAGAGCACATACCCCTTTAAAACAATGGAGACTTAAATTGAATAAAACTGAATTGGCAAACTCTGAGCTATTTAAAGACTTGTTCACTCATGTATTCCCAGGGCTGAGAAAAGAGTCTGGCACATAGTAGGTACTCAATAAATATGCATCAACTGAATACATCAATTCATTGGATTAATTTACACATCTTGGTCAAGGAAACTATTACGTATGGTATTCTTATTTGAAACATTTTACATCAATAGAACTAAAAAATAACAGGGAGCTTTCAATTTGTCTATGACATTGAGGACAAAAAACATTCTTTGCCCCAGCCCTGGCTCAGAGTGCGTAAGTGTATAATACCTATAACTCAGGTGGCACCACTGCCTGGATACTAACATCTAGGAAGAGGATAAAGCTTCCCTCCAGTTAATCAATGAGTCTCAGGCAACCCTAATGGTGTTTTCCTTCTGGGAGGCCTGCCCGTGTGTGCTGCATTCCCATGGAGCATACAGCCCAGATGGTCATTCCCATTGACAAAACATGTTGACAGCATGACACCATTACAATTTTGGCAGGAGATCGACACATTCCTTATTCTGATACTACAGGCTTAACTAGGCCAATGAAACCTAAGGCATTTTGTGTCATTATTTCAGTCCAGAAATTATCATCGCAATTATAGATGGACATCACAACATCCATTAAAAAGGCAGTTCGTGATATTCCAAATAGTTGGTGTTCCTCCAGAAAGAATCAAATTACCAGGAGATGCAGGCTGAGATGATGTGAAGGGAGGGAGAGGAAGTAGAGTGTGGAGGGGCAGGGCCCAGGGTTCAAGTATCATCCCTGCCTCCTAGCCAGTGATTTCTCTCTACAAATCTCAGTAAGTGTCCCATACAAGTCAATTTAAACCTAAAATCCTTAGTACGAGGAATAACGTATAGAGGGAAAAGGCACTAAGCAAGTTCCAGAATGTTCCCTGCATGGGCTACATTGCCTGCTGACAGGAACCCCACTGACAGGTAGCGTGGAATCTTCAAGAGTACAGATGGGAGCAAGTCAGAGCATCAGCTGTTAAAGTGGAAAGCAGAGATGTGGGAAAAAGATTTTTTAGAAATTCAGACATCTACCATTGTGGAATCTGTTGAGTCCCTTATTTGTGTTTTCATTTCTCTTTTTCCATGAAAATAATGATTATATGTACTCTGTCCTGTGATGGTTACGAAGTAGAATAAAACATTGTTCAAAAAAGATTTCCTGAACGTCTCCTCCATACCAGACATGGAACTTGGTAGGCACTCAGGATACAGAAGTGAGTAAGACACAAATCTTGCCCTCCTGGAGTTTCCCAGCTAGGATAGGAGTTCACACTCAGAATCTACATTCTTCTTGAGTACAAAATCAAGGCTATTGTTTCTTCCTTCAAGAAACAAACATGGAAAATTAGGAATAAACTTGCTATAATTCATGGAATCTCCAACCCAAAACTTCTTTTTGACCAAAAGTCTGAAAGACAATTAGTTACAATTAAAGATGTCAGTTGGCCTTATTAAGTAAAAGGTTGCCAACCAATGAGCTAGAGAGGCATTAAAAAAATGTTCTGGGCCGGGCGCGGTGGCTCAAGCCTGTAATCCCAGCACTTTGGGAGGCCGAGACGGGCGGATCACAAGGTCAGGAGATCGAGACCATCCTGGCTAACCCGGTGAAACCCCGTCTCTACTAAAAAATACAAAAAAAAAACTAGCCGGGCGAGGTGGCGGGCGCCTGTAGTCCCAGCTACTCTGGAGGCTGAGGCAGGAGAATGGCGTGAACCCGGGAGGCGGAGCTTGCAGTGAGCTGAGATCCCGCCACTGCACTCCAGCCTGGGCGACAGAGCAAGACTCCGTCTCAAAAAAAAAAAAAAAAAAAAAAAAAAATGTTCTGGCAGGAATGCAGCCTACATTTCCCCAGGCTTCATGAAGCGGTGGGTACAGATAATGTCACAGACACAGAAATAATGCACAGCACATTGGCTTTTATTCCCACCTACTTTAAAAAGTCAAAGCCTACTTTAAAAAGTCAAAGCCCTACTTATAACTGGGAAAGTCTAAAAGTGTGTCAGGATCGGGAGACAGTCTAAGATGCACACTTTCTGCCACATGCTTTTCCTTCACCCTCTGCTTGATGTCCATTTCATTGAATGTGTCTCTTTCATCACTGGTACCATTCCTCTATTGAGAAATTCATGCCTGTGATACCTGTACCCTCCCAAAAGATGCCAACCCTTGAGGTGCCAAAACAGCTCTAGAAAGAAGGGGTGATTGTCTCTTGCCTATTTATGTTACACATCATATATGTCCTATGTCCCACAGGGCTCTCATGGAAACAGGGCTTAGGGACCATGTCTCCCTCCCTCTTTCTCCCATGTAAGTTATCCCAACAAAATAGACACAGACTCTTGTTGGTGTCACACCTGCCTTCCTCCACCCAACTAAAAATGAGTCATGCCTGACATGTCTGAATCCAGTGGTCAGCATGGCTCAAGTTCAAACTGGAGTCCTTGAAGAAGAACCTGCTGAATCCTAGGCTTCTGCGAAAGAGCCAGTAAACATGCAGCTCATTTATTCTTCAAAAAACTCAGAACACAAACTAAGTGTTGGATACTGGGAATACCTTGATAATTTTTCTTAAAAAGACATAGTCCTGCTGCTTTTTAAACTAGTAAATCCAAAACACAAATACATAATTACTAGTGAAGACAAAGCATTGTGAAAGAAACAAAGAGTGATGGAAAAAAGATGTTCATAGGCTTACCGAAACACAGCCAAAATTTGGGGGCCAGTTCAACAGTTTTGAACAATGCTTTATTGTCTCTTTATGTTGACTAAGTACAAATCGTTGAGTTGGAACAAAATGTCATGCAGGTCATTCTTACAACTCATTGGGTCCTACAGAAGGTAGCACCTTGTACTTTCTCAGTTTAGCGATAAGCCACAGACTACTGTTAGGTCACTGAAAAGGATTTGCAACTGCTCTCAAGTTTTTGGACACAAAAGATTATGCTCTGCTCTTTGTGTGTGAGCTGTGAGGTGTTAAGTCCTTCCATCTTGGTGCTGTCCACACACAATAATGCTCATAATTATATTATCCAGATTAGTGCTTAAAAAATAAAATGTTAAGCCAGTGTCATCCACTGACAATGTTAACCCAGGTGGATAGACATTAAGTCAGTACTACTATATGAACATCAGTGCTTCTATACAACATCAGTACTTCCTGCTAATGTTAATGCCATGTGGAATGAAATAAAATCCACCAGAATCCAAATATGCTGTCTGTATTACTTTCTTCTTCCACACATTGCCCAAAGGAAACTAGTCTTCTCACATGATCGGCTCTTCACAGAATGGCTGGGATGCCCATGGAGTATCCTCAGGTCTTCTGTGTATTTATCAGCTAAAGTTTTTATTCTTTTGTGATCCCACAAGAGAGATGCATAAGTTTCCTGGTGACTTTTTGTGTCAAACTCGGTATGAACTGAGTTCCCAGAGGCTGTTTACATTTAACATCACTATGGCTATGGGTTTGCATTAGGTATTCAGTGTTTTTCTGAGGTTTTATGTAAATCAATTACTTTAAAAGCTAATAACATGTCCCAGTGACTTCAATTATAACATCAAAGAATAGCTCCCACGGGAACTATGTTGGCCATAACACATAGAGACACATGTAGAGGACATCCTGTCTTTGTCAATGCATGATCTACATGCATGTAGTTGCCTGCCTTATATTGTGTTGGGCAAATGTACAAATCAATTAACATGCTCTTCAGTGATCAATTATTAATGCGTTTATTAAATTAGGTCATATTAAATCAGTATTGCATCAGATACTCTTACCTGGTCTTGAAAACCTGAATTTCTAAAAATCACAAATTTCATGCAGTTGTTCCAGACACTTTATATGACCCCACATCTTCTTGTCTGAATAAGTGTTCCTTGAAGCAATGCTCAGAGTATGCAGCAAGATACTACTGAGCATTTCAGTGCAATTATGCAATTATTTTTAAATTGTTAAATATTAATTATTTGTGTACTGATTAGTGAATGCCACAGCCAGATTAAAATTTCTAAATAAAGTATATTGATGATATGTTTCTGTCTGGAACCAACAACTGTTTAACAAAAAACTAAACATACATTTTCAAGAAGCACACAGCTGGTACAGCAGTTAAACATGTAAACAATGATTATATATATCACATACGTAATGTGATACTAATGAAATACTGATTAATTATGGTAAGAAAATAATAAATAGAATCAGAAATACGATTGGTGCTTTATCAAATTACATATCGTCACAGTAAGCACTGTACTCCATCTACCAATAGCAAAAGGAAGAAAAATATAAGTCTAGATATACACACACACACACACACACACACACATCCCTGCATGTAGAAGAGCTATACATGGTAAGTTCAGGAAAGGAAATTTTATAGTAGCATGGTTAGAACTAACTACTTCCCAGTGCTGTTCAACTCCCTCTTCTAGTCCATGTTCATTCAAAAATTTAAACATGGACTCCCATATTGGTGGAGGAACTGGCTCTGAAAATTCCAAACTCTGCCCCTTCACATGGATTCTTGAAGCAATTAGAATAGGCAGTGATCAGGGGCAGGCATGGTGGCTCACACTTATAATCTCAGCACTTTGGGAGGTTGAGCTGGGAGCCTCTCTTGAGGCCAAAAGTTCGAGGACAGCCTAGGCAACATATGGAGATCCCATCTCTATAAAAAAATTAAAATACGAAGAATCGGCAGTGTTTTCTTTTTCTCATGCTAACAATACTTCCTTGCCCACCTAACAAATTCTACCCATCATTAACATCTCGGCCCAATCACTACTTTTTTATTGATATCTTCAGTGTATCCCACCCTGCCACACCCACCCGCCACAGCAAAAACAAACTTTTTTACATTTATCAGTTCACTACAAAGGATATTTTAATGAATCCAAACAAATGGCCAGATGAAGAGATTCACAAGATGAGATCTGGAAGGGTCCCGAGTGTGGGAGCTCCTGTCCCTAAGGACTTGGCAACATGTGGATGTGTAAGCCTCCACGTGTTTCGCTATCTGAAAGCTCCCTGGCCTTTTGGATTTTTGTGGAGGCTTCATTACATAGGCAAGATTGACACTTAAGTTCCTGTTGCACCCTGCACATATCATACCCTCCGCAGTGCCCTTAAGTGACTGTACTGGGATTGTTTATAAATATGTCTCCCCTGTGGTTCATGAGCCCTTTAGGACTATGAATTGCATCCATGTGTTTTCAGCTTGTATCTCCAATGTAGAGCACAATACATGGCATGGGGTGGACAAGGATTCAATAAGTATTAGTTGAATTTGTTAATTAAATTAAATTAAAAATGATGAGAGCCTCATTTCTTGTCTCTGCCAGAGATGTTGGATGGAATTAATCTGATACTTTCACTCTTGACTTCATTGGGTCAAACTATACTTCTGTTTTATAGTTCTCAATTATTTTTGGATACTTTACTTGCCATTACCTTGACCTAATCATGCATATTTTTATGAAAGTGTATTATCTCTCATCTGTGGCTTCTTCCTGGGCACTTTTCTGTATATTATAGGAAGAAGGTATCATTACATGGCAAAAAGAGTGAAAACTGTAGCCCAAAGTCATGGTTCAATCCCTGGCACCTGAATTTTCATAGGCAGGTCATTTAAGCTCTCCCAGCCTCCATTTTCTCATTTGTAAAGAATGAATAAAAATGTCTTCCTTGCAGGCAGACATCTTTGCTGTTCTGCAGCCTCCACTGGTGGCACCTCCAGGTGCAGGAGAGACTCAGGTGAATAGGGTCTGGAATGAACCTCCAGCAAAACACAGCAGCCCTACAGAAGAAAAGCCTGACTGTTAAAAGAAAAACAAACAGAAAGCAACAAGAACAACATCAACAAAAAGTACCCACAAAAGCTCTATCCAAAGATCAGCAGCCTCAAAGATGGAAGCTAGCTAAACTCCTGAAGATGAGAAAGAATCAAAGAAAAAATGCTGAAAACTCAAAAAGCCAAAAAGTGCCTCTTCTCCTCCAAATGATTGAAACATCTCTCCAGCAAGGCTGCACAACTGGGCAGAGGCTGAGATGGATGAACTGACAGAAGTAGGCTTCAGAAGGTGGGTAATAACAAACTTTGCTAAGCTAAAGGAGCATGTCTTAATGCAGTGCAAAGAAGCTAAGAACCATGATAAAACATTACAGGAGCTATTGACCAGAATAATAAGTTGATAGAGAATAACGATGGAGCTGAAAAACACAACACAAGAACTTCACAATGTAATCACAAGTATCAACAGCAGAATAGACCAAGCAGAGGAAGGAATTTCAGAGCCTGAAGACTATCTTGCTGAAAAAAGACAGGCAGACAAGATTAGAGAAAAAAATAATGAAAAGGAATGAGCAAAACCCCCAAGAATGACCAGGTGCAGTGCCTCACGCCTGTAATCCCAGCACTTTGGGAGGCCAAGGTGGGCAGATCACGAGGTCAGGAGTTCGAGACCAGCCTGGTCACTGTGCCGAAACCCTGTCTCTACTGAAAATACAAAAAATTAGCTGGGCATGGTGGCAGGCACCTGTAATCCCAGCTACTTGGGAAGCTGAGGCAGGAGAATCATTTGAACTCGGGAGGCAAGGTTACAGTGAGCTGAGATTGTACCACTGCACTCCAGCCTGGGCGACAGGGCAAGACCCCATCTCCAAAAAAAAAAAAAAAACCTCTATATGGGGTTGTGTAAAAAGACTGAATCTACGACTGATTGGGGTACCCAAAAGAGATGAGGAGAATGGAACCAAGTTGGAAAACATACTTCAGGATATCATCCAGGAGAACTTACCAAACCTACCAAGTCAGGCCAACATTCAAATCCAGGAAACCCAAAGAACCTCAGTAAGATACTCCATGAGAAGATCAACCCCAAGACACATAATCATCAGACTCCCCAAGGCTGATATGAAGGAAAAAATGTTAAGGGCAGCTACAGAGAAAGGTCAGACCACCCACAAAGGAAATCGCATTAGACGAACAGCAGACCTCTCCGTAGAAACCCTACAAGCCAGAGGAGATTGGGGGCCAATATTCAACATTCTTAAAAAGAATTGCCAATCCAGAATTTCTTATCTGGTGAAATGAAGCTTCATAAGTGAAGGAGAAATAAAATCATTTTCAGACAAGCAAATTCTGAGGGAATTTATTATCACCAGGCCTGCCTTGCAAGAGCTCCTGAGGAAAGCACTAAATATGGAATGGAAAAACCATTGCCACCTACTACAAAAACCAACATCACTATGAAGCAACTACATCAACAAGTCTACTAAATAACCAGGTAGCATCATGATAACAGGATCAAATTCACACATAACAACATTAACCTTAAAAGTAAATAGGCCAAATGCCCCAATTAAAAGACACAGAATGGCTATCTGGATAAAGGGTCAAGACCCATCAGTGTGCTGTATTCAAGAGACCCATCTCACATGCATAGACACACATAGGCTCAAAATAAAGGGATGGAAGAAAATTTACCAACCAAATGGAAAGCGGAAAAAAAGTAGGGGTTACAGTCCCGGTTTCTGACAAAACAGACTTTAAACCAACAAAGATCAAAAAAGACAAAGAAGGGCAGCACATATCATAAAGGATTCAATTCAATGAGAAAAGCTAACTATCCCAAATATATATGTACCCAATACAGGAGCACCCAGATTCATAAAACAAGCTCCTAGAGACCTACAAAGCAACTTAGACTCTGACACAATAATAATGGGAGAATTTAACGCCCAACTGTCAATCTTAGACAGATTATCGAGACAGAAAATTAGCAAAGACATTCAGGACTTGAACTCAGCTCTGGATCAAGTGGACCTGATAGATATCTATGGAATTCTCCACCCAAAAACAACAGAATATATATTCTTTTCAGCTCCATATGGCACTTACTCTAAAACTGATCACATAATTGAAAGTAAAACACTCCTCAGCAAATGCAAAAGAACTGAAATCACAACAAACAGTCTCTCAAACCACAGTGCAATGAAATTAGAAATTAGATTAAGAAACTCACTCAAAACTACATGACTACATGAAAATTGAACAATATGCTCCTGAAATGACTCCTGGGTAAATGATGAACTTACAGCAGAAATCAAGTTCTTTGAAACCAAGGAGAACAAAGAGACAATGTACCAGAATCTCTGGGATGCAGCTAAAACAGTGTTAAGAGGGAATTTTATAGCACTAATTGCCCACATCAAAAAGCTAGAAAGATCTCAAATCAACCCCCTAACATCATAACTAGAAGAACCAGAGAACCAAGAGCAAGAAAACCCCAAAGCTAGCAGATGAGAAATAAACAAGATCAAGCAGAACTGAAGGAGATAAAGACACAAAAAGCCCTTTAAAAAATCAACAAATCCAGGAGGTAGATTTTGAAAAAAATAATAAAATAGATAGACAACTAGCTAGACTGAAAAAGAAGAAAAGAGAGAAAAATCAAATAGATACAATCAGAAACGATAAGGGGGATATCACCACTGACCCCACAGACATACAAACAATCATCAGAGAATACCATAAACACTTCTATACTAATAAATTAGAAAATCTAGAAGAAGTGGATAAATTCCTGGACACATACACACTCTCAAGACTGGACAAGAAAGAAGTTGAATCCCTGATAGACCAATTATAAGCTCTGAAATTGAGGCAATAATAAATAGCCTACCAACCAAAAAAAGCCCAGAACCAAAGAGATTTACATCTGAATTCTACTAGAGATACAAAGAGGAGCTGGTACCATTTCTTCTGAAACTATTCCAAACCAAAGAAAAGCAGGGACTCCTCCCTAACTCATTCTATGAGGCCTGTATCATCCTGATACCAAAATCTGGCAGAGATACAACAACAAAAAAGGAAACTTCAGGCAAATATCCCTGATGAACATTTATGTAAAAATCCTCAGTACTGGCAAACTGAATCCAGCAGCTCATCAAAAAGCTATCCACCAAGATCAAGTCGGCTTCATCCCTGGGATGCAAGGCTGGTTTGACATTTGCAATTCAGTAAATGTAATTCATCATATAAACAGAACTAAAGACAAAAATCACATGATAATCTCAATAGACACAGAAAAGGCCTTCAATAAAATTCAACATCCTTTCGTGTTAAAAACTCTCAATAAACTGGCTCAAATAATAAGAGCCATTTATGAAAACCCCACAGCTAATATCATACTGAATTGGCAAAAGCTGAAAGCATTCCCCTTGTAAACTGGCACAAGACAAGGATGCCTTCTCTCACCACTCCTGTTCAACATAGAATTGGAAGTTCTGATCAGGGCAATCAGGCAAGAGAAATAAATAAAGCATATTCAAATTATAAGAGAGGAAGTCAAACTGTCTCTGTTTGCAGATTACATGGTACTATCATCAGAAAACCCCATCATCTCAGCACCAAAGCTTCTTATGCTGATAAGCAACTTCAGCAAAATCTCAGGATACAAAATCAATGTGCAAAAATCACAAGCATTCCAAGCAGAGAGCCAAATCATGAATGAACCCCCATTTGTAATTGCTACAAAGATGATAAAAGAACTAGGAATATGGCTAACAATGGAAGTGAAAGCCCCCTTCAAAGAGAACTACAAACCCCTGCTCAAGGAAATAAGGAAAGACACAAACAAATGGAAAAACATTCCATCCTCATGAACAGGAAGAATCAATATTGTGAAAATGGTCATACTGCCTGAAGTAATTTATAGATTCAATGCTACTCCCACCAAACTACCATTAACATTCTTCACAGAATTAGAAAAAGAAAAACTACTTTAAAATTCATAGGGAACAAAAAAGAGCTCGTATAGTCAAGACAATCCTAAGCAAAAAGAACAAAGCTGGAGGCATCACGCTACCTGACTTCAAACTATACTACAAGGCTACAGTAACCAAAACAGCATGGTACTGGAATAAAAACAGACACTGAGACCAATGGAACAGAATAGAGAACTCAGAAATAAGACCATACATCTACAACCACCTAATCTTCAACAAACCTGATGAAAATAAGCAATGTGGAAAGGATTCCCTATTTAATAAATGGTGTTTGGAGAACTGGGTAGCCATATGCAGAAAATTGAAACTGAATTCCTTCCTTATACCTTACATAAAATGTAACTCAAGATGGATTCGAGACTTAAATGTAAAACCAAAAACTATAAAAACCCTAGAAGAAAATGTAGGCAATACCATCCAGGACATAGGCAAGGGTGAAGATTTCATGACGAAAACATCAAAAGCAATTGCAACAAAAGCAAAAATTGACAAATGGAATCTGATTAAACAGCCTCTGCACAGCAAAAGAAACTATCGTCAGAGTGAATAGGCAACCTACAGAGTGGGAGAAAATTTTTGCAATCTATCCATCTATCTGATAAAGGTCTAATATTCAGAGTCTACAAGGAACTTAGACAAATTTACAGGGAAAAAAAAAAACATTAAAAAGTGGGCAAAGGACATGAACAGACACTTCTCAAAAGAAGACACTTTGGCGGCCAAAAAACATATGAATAAAAAGTCAACATGACTGATCATCAGAGAAATTCAAATCAAAACCACAATGAGATACCATCTTACGTCAGTCAGAATGGCAATTATTAAAAAGTCAAGAAACAACAGATGCTGCCGAGGTTGCAGAGAAATAGGAACACTTTTACACTGTTGCTGGGAATTTAAATTAGTTCAACCATTGTGGAAGACAGTGTGGCAACTCCTCAAAGATCTAGAACCAGAAATACCATTTGACCCAGAAATCCCATTACTAGGTATATACCCAAAGGAATATAAATAATTCTATTATAAAGATATATGCACATATATGTTCACTGCAGCACTATTCACAATAATGAAGACATGGAATCAACCCAAATGCCCGTCAATGATGGACTGGATAAAGAAAATGTGGTACATATACACCATAGAATACTATGCAGACATAAAAGGGAACAAGATCATGTCCTTTGCAGGGACATGTATGAAGCTGGAGTCATTATCCTCAGCAAACTAATGCCAGAACAGAAAACCAGACACCACATGTTCTCAGTTATAAGTGGGAACTGAACAATGAGAACACATGAACACAGGGAGGGGGACAACACACACGGGGGCCTGTCAGGGGATGGGTGGTGATGGAAGTGGGAGGGAGAACATCAGGAAAAATAGCTAATGCATACTCAGCTTAATACCTAGGTGATGGCTTGATAGGTGCAGCAAACCACCATGGCATATGTTTACCTATGTAACAAACGTGTACATCCTGCACGTGTATCCTGGAACATAAAATTTAAAAAATTTTAATGTCTTCTTGTGAGTATGGTGGTAGGAATCAATTATTATGCAGCAAACCCTGACAGAGCATCTGATGCCCAGTAGGTGCCCCATAAACCATAGCAGTACAATATATGTGAAAGCACTTCCTTTTTTTTTTTTTTTTTTAGATGGAGTCTCACTCTGTCGCCCAGGCTGGAGTGCAGTGGTGTGATCTCGGCTCACTGCAAGCTCTGCCTTGTGGGTTCACGCCATTCTCCTGCCTCAGCCTTCTGAGTAGCTGGAACTACAGGAACCCGCCACCATGCCTGGCTAATTTTTTTTGTATTTTTTGTAGAGACGGGATTTCACCATGTTAGGCAGGATGGTCTCGATCTCCTGACCTCGTGATCTGCCCACCTCAGCCTCCCAAAGTGCTGGGATTATAGGCATGAGCCACCGCGGCCGGCCGTGAAAGCACTTTCTAAGCTATAGAGCACTGTACAAATATTAGTTATAGCATTACCCCAATTTTATTCCTTCATATCTAAACTTATCATAATTGTAATATATAGAAAAGTGTCCAGGAAGAAGCCATAGTAAAGCCTGATAGCACGGTCATAATAGGTAACGAAGGAACAAAAGGAGTACAGTGTCCACCTGATTGCTTTTTGTTATATTTTTGTTCTTTGTAAATGAAAAAAGTTTCCTTCCTTTACCACCTATATGAGTCCTGTGATGATTTCAAACATTTTTATGCCCTTAGAAGTCCCAGATAATTGCCTTATTCTATTTATACAATGACTATCACTTCCAAAGCCATAACTTCCACTGTGGCCTCTGCAACTCTGGGTCTGCTCATCCCATTCCTCTTAGTTCATTTGGGTTCCTATAACAAAATACCACAGACTCGGCAGCTTACAAATGGCAAAGATTTATATCTGACAGTCCTAAAGGCTGAGAACTCAAAGATCAAGGAACCAGCCCATTCAGTGTTGGCTGCTTTCCTATAGATAGCACTTTCTCTCCATGTCCTCACATGGTGAAAGCGACTAGCTAGCTCTCTGGAGTCTTTTCTTTTCTTTTCTTTTCTTTTCTTTTCTTTTCTTTTCTTTTCTTTCTTTTTATTATACTTTAAGTTCTAGGGTACATGTACATAACATGCAGGTTTGTTACATAGGTATATATGTGCCATGTTGGTTTTCTGTATCCATTAACTCACTTACATTAGGTATTTCTCCTAATGCTATCCCTCCCCGTCCCCCTACAACAGGCCCCCATGTGTGATATTCACCACCCTATGTCCAGGTGTTCTCATTGTTCAGTTCTCACCTATAAGTGAGAACATGCGGTGTTTGGTTTTCTGTCCTTGTGATAGTTTGCTCAGAATGATCGTTTCCAGCTTCATCCCGGTCCCTGCAAAGGACATGAACTCATCTTTTTCTATGGCTGCATAGTATTCCATGGTATACATGTGCCACATTTTCTTAATCCAGTCTATCATTGGTGGCCATTTGGGTTGGTTCCAAGTTTTTGCTATTGTGAATAGTGCCACAATAAACGTATGTGTGCATGTGTCTTTATAGTAGCACGATTTGTAATCCTTTGGGTATATACCCAGTAATGGGATGGCTGGGTCAAATGGTATTTCTAGCTCTAGATCCTTGAGGAATGGCCATACTGTCTTCCACAATAGTTGAACTAGTTTACAGTCCCACCAACAGTGTAAAAGCATTCCTATTTCTCCACATCCTCTCCAGCACCTGTTGTTTCCTGACTTTTAAATGATCATCATTCTAATTGGTGTGAGATAGTATCTCATTGTGGTTTTGATTTGCATTTCTCTGATGACCAGTGATGATGAGGTTTTTTCCTGTGTCTGTTGGCTGCATAAATGTCTTCTTTTGAGACATGTTTTGATGGGGTTGTTTGTTTTTTTCTTTTAAATTGTTTGTTTGGAGATTCTGGATATTAGCCCTTTGTCAGATGGGTAGATTGCAAAACCTTTCTCCCATTCTGTAGGTTGCCTGTTCACTCTGATGGTAGTTTCTTTTGCTGTGCAGAAGCTCTTTAGTTTAATTAGATCCCATTTGTCTGTTTCGGCTTTTGTTGCCATTGCTTTTGGTGTTTTAGACCTGAAGTCCTTGCCCATGCCTTTGTCCTGAATGGTATTACCTATGTTTTCTTCTGGGGTTTTTCAGTTTCAGGTCTAACATTTAAGTCTTTAATCCATCTTGAATTAATTTTTGTATAAGGTGTAAGGAAGGGATCCAATTTCAGCTTTCTGCATATGGCTAGCCAGTTTTCCCAGCACCATTTTTTACATAGGGAATCCTTTCCCCATTTCTTGTTTTTGTCAGGTTTGTCAAAGATCAGATGGTTGTATATGTGTGGTGTTATTTCTGAGGCCTCTTTTCTGTTCCACTGATCTATCTCTCTGTTTTGGTACTGGTATCATGCTGTTTTGGTTACTGTAGCCTTGTAGCATAGGTTGAAGTCAGGTCACGTGATGCCTCCAGCTTTTTTCTTTTGACTTATGATTGTCTTGGCAATGTGGGATCTTTTTTGGTTCCATATGAACTTTAAAGTCATTTTTTCCAATTCTGTGAAGAAAGTCATTGGTAGCTCATGGGGATGGCATTGAATCTACAAATTACCTTGGGCAGTATGGCCATTTTCACGATATTGATTCTTCCTATCCATGAGCATGGAATGTTCTTCCATTTGTGTGTGTCCTCTTTTATTTCATTGAGCAGTGGTTTATAGTTCTCCTTGAAGAGGTCCTTCACATCCCTTGTAAGTTGGATTCCCAGGTATTTTATTCTCTTTGAAGCAGTTGTGAATGGGAGTTCACTCATGATTTGGCTCTCTGTTTGTCTTTTACTGGTGTATAGAAATGCTTGTGATTTTTGCACATTGATTTTGTATCCTGAGACTTTGCTGAAGTTGCTTATCAGCTTAAGGAGATTTTAGGGTTTTCTAAATATACAATCATGTCATCTGCAAACAGGGACAATTTGACTTCCTCTTTTCCTAATTGAATACCCTTTATTTCTTTCTCTTGCCTGATTGCCCTGGCCAGAACTTTCAACACTATGTTGAATAGGAGTGGTGAGAGAGCGCATCCCTGTCTTGTGCCAGTTTTCAAAGGGAATGATTCCAGTTTTTGCCCATTCAGTATGATATTAGCTGTGGGTTTGTCATAAATAGCTCTTATTATTTTGAGTTACATTCCATCAATACCTAGTTTATTGAGAGTTTTTAGCATGAAGGGCTGTTAAATTTTGTCGAAGGTCTTTTCTGCATCTATTGATATAATCATGTGGTTTTTGTCTTTGTTTCTGTTTATGTGATGGATTACATATTTTTATTTGTGTATGATGAACCAGCCTTGCATCCCAGGGATGAAACGGACTTGATCATAGTGGATAAGCTTTTTGATGTGCTGCTGGATTCAGTTTGCCAGTATTTTATTTTTTGCATCAATGTTCATCAGGGATAGTGGTCTAATTCTCCTTTTTGTTGTGTCTCTACCAGACTTTGGTATCAGGATGATGCTGGCCTCATAAAATGAATTAGGCAGGATTCCCTCTTTTTCTATTGATTGGAATAGTTTCAGAAGGAATGGTACCAGCTCCTCTTTGTACCTCTGGTAGAATTCGGCTGTGAATTTGTCTGATCCTGGACTATTTTGGGTGGTAGGCTATTAATTATGGCCTACACATCAGAGCCTGTTACCGGTCTAGTCAGGGATTCAGCTTCTTCCTGGTTTAGTCTTGGGAGGGTGTGTGTGTCCAGGAATTTATCCATTTCTTCTAGATTTCCTAGTTTATTTGCATAGAGGTGTTTATAGTATTTTCTGATGGTAGTTTGTATTTCTGTGGGATCGGTGGTGACATCCCCTTTATCATTTTTTATTGCATCTATTTGATTCTTCTCTCTTTTCTTCTTTACTGCTCTTGCTAGCAGTCTATCAATTTTGTTGATCTTTTCAAAAAACCAGCTCCTGAATTCACTGATTTTTGAAGAGTTTTTTTGTGTGTGTGTGTCTCTATCTCCTTCAGTTCTGCTCTGATCTTTGTTATTTCTTGCCTTCTGCTAGCTTTTGAATGTGTTTGCTCTTGCTGCTCTAGTTCTTTTAATTGTGATGTTAGGGTGTCAATTTTAGATCTTTCCTGCTTTCTCTTGTGGACATTTAGTGCTATAAATTTCCCTCTACACATTGCTTTAAATGTGTCCCACAGATTCTGGTACGTTGTGTCTTTGTTCTCATTGGTTTCAAAGAACATCTTTATTTCTGCCTTCATTTCATTATTTACCCAGTAGTCATTCAGGAGGAAGTTGTTTAGTTTCCATGTAGTTGAGTGGTTTTGAGTGAGTTTCTTAATCCTGAGTTCTAATTTGATTGCACTGTGGTCTGAGAGACAGTTTGTTGTGATTTCTGTTCTTTTGCATTTGCTGAGGAGTGCTTTACTTCCAACTATGATAGTGGTCAATTTTGGAATAAGTGTGATGTGGTGCTGAGAAGAATGTATGTTCTGTTGATTTGGGGTGGAGAGTTCTGTAGATGTCTATTAGGTCTGCTTGCTGCAGAGCTGAGTTCACATCCTGGATATCCTTGTTAACCTTCTACCTCGTTGATCTGTCTAATATTGACAGTGGGGTGTTAAAGTCTCCCATTATTATTGTGTGGGAGTCTAAGTCTCTTTGTAGGTCTCTAAGGACTTGCTTTATGAATCTGGGTGCTCCTGTATTGGGTGCATATATATTTTGGATAGTTACCTCTTCTTGTTGAATTGATTCCTTTACCATTATGTAATGGCCTTCTTTGTCTCTTTTGATCTTTGTTGGTTTAAAGTCTGTTTTATTAGAGACTAGGATTGCAACCCCTGCTTTTTTGTTTGCTTGCTTGTTTTTTTTGTTTGTTTGTTTTTGTTTGTTTGTTTGTTTGTTTTTTGGCTTTCCATTTGCTTGGTAGATCTTCCTCCATCTCTTTATTTTGAGCCTGTGTGTGTCTCTGCATATGAGATGGGTCTCCTGAATACAGCATACTGATGGGTCTTGACTCTTTATCCAATTTGCCAGTCTGTATCTTTTAAATGGGGCATTCAGCCTATTTACATGTAAGGTTAATATTGTTATGTGTGAATTTGATCCTGTCATTATGATGTTAGCTGGTTATTTTGCCAGTTAGTTGATGCAGTTTCTTCCTACCATCAATGGTCTTTACAATTTGGCATGTTTTTGCAGTGGCTGGTACTGGTTGTTCCTTTCCATGCTTAGTGCTTCCTTCAGGAGCTCTTGTAAGGCAGGCCTGCTGGTGGCAAAATCTCTCAGCATTTGCTTGTCTGTAAAGGATTTTATTTCTCCTTCACTTATGAAGCTTAGTTTGGCTGGATATGAAATTCTGGGTTGAGAATTCTTTTCTTTAAGTATGTTGAATATTGGCCCCCACTCTCTTCTGGCTTGTAGAGTTTCTCCTGAGAGATCCGCTGTTAATCTGATGGGCTTCCCTTTGTGGGTAACCTGACCTTTCTCTCTGGCTACCCTTAGTATTTTTTCCTTCATTTCAACCTTGGTGAATCTGACAATTTTGTGTCTTGGGGTTGCTCTTCTCAAGGAGTATCTTTGTGGTGTTCTCTGTATTTCCTGAATTTGAATGTTGGCCTGCCTTGCCATGTTGAGGAAATTCTCCTGGATAATACCCTGAAGAGTGTTTTCCAACCTGGTTTCATTCTCCCCGTCACTTTCAGGTATACCAATCAAATGTAGATTTGGTCTTTTCACATAGACCCATGTTTCTTGGAGGCTTTGTTTCCTTTTACTCTTTTTTCTCTAAACTTCTCTTCTTGCTTTATTTCATTAATTTGCTCTTCAATCACTGATACCTTTTCTTTATCTTGATCAAATCAGCTATTGAAGCTTATGCATGTGTCACATAGTTCTCATGCCATGGTTTTCAGCTCCATCAGGTCATTTAAGGTATTCTCTACACTGTTTATTCTAGTTAGCCATTTGTCTGTTTTTTCAAGGTTTTTAGCTTCCTTGTGACATGTTCAAACATCCTCCTTTAGCTCGGATAAATTTGTTATTACCAACCTTCTGAAGCCTACTTCTGTCAGCTTGTGAAAGTCATTCTCAGTCTAGCTCTGTTCTGTTGCTGGCAAGGAGCTGTGATCCTTTGCAGAACTGCCGTGGACTCTGCCCAGTTTGAACTCCCCTGGCCGCTTTGTTTACCTACTCAAGCCTCAGCAATGGTGGACGACCTTCCCCCTGCCAGGCTGCTACCTTGTGGGTTGATCTGGTTTTTAGAATTTTCAGCTTTTCTGCTCTGGTTTCTCCCCATCTTTGTGGTTTTATCTACATTTGGTCTTTGAAGCTGGTGACCTACAGATGGGGTTTTGGTGTGGATGCCCTTTTTGCTGATGTCAATGCTATTCCTTTCTGTTTGTTTGTTTTCCTTCTAACAGTCAGGTCTCTCAGCTGCAGGTCTGTTGGAGTTTGCTGGAGGTCCACTCTAGACCCTGTTTGCCTGGGTATCACCAGTGGAGGCTGCAGAACAGCAAATATTGCAGAACAGCAAATATTGCTGCCTGATCCTTTCTCTGGAAGCTTCATCCCAGAGGCCACCCACCTGTATGAGATGTCAGTCAGACCCTACTGGGAGGTGTCTCCCAGTTAGGCTACACAGGGGTCAGGGACCCACTTGAGGAGGCAGTCTGTCAGTTCTCAGAGCTCAAACACCATGCTGGGAGAACCACTGCTCTCTTCAGAGTTGTCAGACAGGGTCATTTAAGTCTGCAGAAGTTTCTGCTGCCTTTTGTTCAGCTATGCCCTGCCCCTAGAGGTGGGGTCTACAGAGGCAGCAGGCCTTGCAGAGCTGCCATGGGCTCTGCCCAGTTTGAACTCCCCCGGCCGCTTTGTTTACCTACTCAAGCCTCAGCAATGGTGGACGACCCTCTCCATGCCAGGCTGCTACCTCATGGGTTGATCTCAGACTGCTGCACTAGCAGTGAGCAAGGCTCTGTGGGCGTGGGACCCACCAAGTCAGGAGTGGGATATAATCTCCTGGTGTACCATTTGCTAAGACTATTGGAAAAGTGCAGTACTTGGGCAGGAATGTCCTGATTTTCCAGATAGAGTCTGTTACAGCTTCCTTTGACTAGGAAAGGGAAATGCCCCAACCCCTTGTGCTTCCCAGGTGAGATGATGCTCTGCCCTGCTTCGGCTCACCCTCCGTGGGCTGCACCCACTGTCCAACCAGTCCCAGTGAGATGAACCAGGTACCTCAGTTGGAAATGCAGAAATCACCGTCTTCTGCATTGATCACACTGGGAGCTACAGACCGGAGCTGTTCCTTTTCAGCCATCTTGGAACAGAATCTCTGGAGTCTCTTTTAAAGACATTAATCCCATTCATGAGGCCTCATGACTAATAACCTCCCAAAGACCCCCACTTCTTAATACAATCACATTGAGGATTAGGTATCACCATGTGACTTTTGGGGAAACACAAACATTCGGACCCTCCAAAGGTCAGAAATGAGGCCAACACACAACTGAACAGGAGCTTCACTTAAGGCACTTTGGAATGTAAATAACCAAACCTAACTCCAGCTAGTTCATCAAAAAAGCAGTTAGGCTTCCAGATAGAAGTGAAATTGGAAGCTAGAACTCCATTAGGAATCCAGAAGAGGCGTTTTCTTCATTTCTTATCTCTGCTTCTCTTTACCTGCCTGATTCATTTGTTCTTCATTCTCTGTGACCTGTTTTCTCAATTTGTCAGTTCGTAGCCATCAACCCCCTGCAATTCCACCTCTCCCTACCCCACCAATGCTCAGTTTTCACATGGCCATCAGTTCCAGACACATACAGAAATTAACTGAATTGAGTTTGTACCCTGTTCTCATCAGCACTAGTGGAAAAGAAATAGGAGAGCATCCCAAGCTGTACACATGAGAATCAGAATGGCCCCTGTGGATGGACAGGCAGTTGTCAGAAGCCATGTGGACTGCAGAGATAATCAGGTATACCTGCATGGAATACAGGTTTGCACAAAGTAATATATTTGAGAGTCTAAAATATGGGAAATTAAGTAATTTCAG
This sequence comes from Theropithecus gelada, assembly GCF_003255815.1. Classification (NCBI taxonomy): domain Eukaryota; kingdom Metazoa; phylum Chordata; class Mammalia; order Primates; family Cercopithecidae; genus Theropithecus; species Theropithecus gelada. The sequence goes on from NC_037681.1 coordinate 56,704,692, forward strand.
AATCAATCAAATCAAGTTACAGTTTTTCCTACCTTTAACTACCACCCCATCACCCTGACCAATGGTAGCTCAGGTTTTAAAGCATCAATAAGTTGTAAGACAAATACCATTTGTCTTTATTCTGTTTAGATCACCCTCTGTCTGCTAAGTTACCTTGTTAGCTTTACTTCTGATCTTTGGAAGAAGAGTGAATAGTAGAAAGAGTAGCCTTCCATCTGAGCTTGTAACCATCTAAAGAAAAACTGATCAATCTGTTTCCAACCATCTTGCAAGCTTTACTTCTGATCTTTGAAAGAAGACTGGATAGTAGAAAGAGTAGCCTTCCATCTGAGCTTGTAACCATCTAAAGAAAAACTGATCAGTCTGTTTCCAACCATCTTGCAAGAACAATCCCTTCCTCGTCCACACACACCCCAGATGCAAGGTGAGATCCTGATAATATAGGGAGTGGTTGAGGTGTGGAAGGAAAGAGAATCCATGGCCAATCTTGGTGAGAGGTTTTTGCTCAAGCTGGGGCAGTGATTAAACACACCCCTGTTACATGGACAATAACTTAATTGTCATGTTAATATGCAATTACAAACTGAGGTGAGTGCTCCAAAGGAAAAAAACTTTAAGAGCACCTAAGAAAAGGATCTGACCTAGAATGGAGGGTCAGGGATGGTTTTCCTGAGAAAATGGCATTTGAACTGAATTTTCAATGACAAGTGGGAGTTAACTAGACAAAGGGAAGAAGACCATGGCAATGCGAGGACCATGGTGTGTTCTAAGAGCTAGACAAGAGTCAGTGTGGGCTGCAGAAGAGAAAGTGGTTCAAGGTAAGGCTGGGAGGAAAATGCAGATCATGCAAGGGCTAGTAAGTCAGATTAAGAACACTGGTAGTTAGCCCAGGAAAGATGGGAAGCCAAGGAAGGAATTTAAGTTGTGAAAAGATCCCTCTGATTGTAGTGTGGAAAATAGATGAAGAGACACCAGAGTGAAAGCAAGGAGGGTATTCCAGGAATCCAATCAATAGATAACAGGCGGCCAGGTGCGGTGGCTCACACCTGTAATCCCAGCACTTTCAGAGGCCAAGGTGGGTGGATCACAAGGTCAAGAGATCAAGACCATCCTGGCCAACATGGTGAACCCCTGTCTCTACTAAAACTACAAAAATTAGCTGGGTGTGGTGGTGCATGACTGTAATCCCAGCTACTCAGGAGGCTGAGGCAGGAGAATCACTTGAACCCAGGAGGCAGAGGTTGCAGTGAGCCGAGATCACACCACTGCACTCCAGTCTGGTGACAGAGCAAGACTCTGTCTTAAAAAAAAAAAACAAAAAAGAGAGAGAGAGAGAGAGATAATAGACAAAGACTAACGGATTTCTTCTGCTCTTCCCAACTTGTTTCTGGTCTTTCATATGACTTTAGACCTCAAAAGTCCTTGACATTGTGAATGACCTCATTCCCACTTTCTATAGTTAGTTTTCTTATTGTTGTTGTCATTGTTTGTTTTAGGACCTTAACATTTTAATTCTGCCCTATATCACTTTCCTTTTTTAAAAAACCTCATTCTATTTATAAGAACCATCTTGGATTTTGAAATATACACTAAAACAATTTAACATCCCAGACTTATACTTACCCACATCCCTGACCCTGTCTTATTCTGAGAGATTTCCCCTCTTCTCAGTTTCTTATTATTCTTTGGGTGTTATCCTTGGTTTTAAGTGCTACACTTTGAGGACCATTAAAAAACAAGGTGTTCAGAGAATTATAACTGAGATAGTGAATAAACCTCAAACACAGGAGATTCGTGAAGACTGTCAATGTTTTGCTTAACAAAGGGAAACTTTTGGGATTGAAATGGCAGATGCCTTCCAAATGCTATCACTAGAAATAAGTAGCAATTTTTTTTCCTGAGTCACCCAAATGGTCAAAAATAGGACTAATTGTAGGATATCAAATGTGTACAAATGTATGCTTAAATATAGCACCCTTAGATCTTTCTATTTATTGTCTGAAAGTGGAATAGGCTATTTTGAGATGCAGTGAACTTTCAATCCTTGGAGATATTTAAATAGAATCTGGACAGTCACATGACAAGAAGTTGAGGAGAATCAAGCACCAGATGGAGCTGAAACTGGGTGACCTTCCAGGTCTGCCTTGAACCTTCCCCTCTAGTGCCTCTATTGTTCCATCAGCAACACTAATGCAGGGGACAGTGGACATAGGCCTTATTTTTAGGCCCCAGGTAACTTAGAAGAGACCACATCCCTGAGAGAGTCAGGCTGGTGCTTGTAAGGTGTGAGTGTGTGTTTAGGTAACTGCATTTCGAAAAGGTGTCTACTCTTTTTTTTTCCTTTAGTTAGTCATTGGTTGCAATTATCTAAATTTCAGTCCCTTCCATTAGCATGGATTATCATTTAACTACAATACATAATGCATACTTCTTGCTGCTGATTTACATAAGACAGTTACACTTAAATCAGTCATCAAATTGGTAAAAGACAAATTGCTATTTTTAAATACATTTTTAAGCAAGATTTTTCATGAAAGAAAAACCTATATAGACCTTAATTTCTTTTAAAAGCCCACATTTGATGTGCTTCAGATAAGCAGATTTGGTGATATTCATTTAAACTTGGCATGCCTAGTAATTACAACATAATATTTGGTAATGAGTAGATTCTGGTTACAAGTTTCTTTTCCAACACCTGGACAATTTAGCCCAAAAGGAAAAAAGCAAAGAAGAAATTGGTCATGCTGACATGACCCTAAACCTTCATTCGGTCATTGTGTTCTACCTTTTCCTCATCTCCCCAAACACACAAGAACAACAGTACTAATTATTGCTCTGCAGATGTATTAAATTTCCAATGTTAAGCTGTGTATATGGAGATGGCTTAAACAACCTGGTGAAGCAGAAGTTCTGCCTCCCCCTCACACCATACATACATAAAAACTCATATTAAAAACCCTTTCCATCAAAATAGCTAGAAAAGAATAATTCAAAAGTTCCTAAATCAAGAAAAAGATAAATTTAGGAGGATGAACATCTCAATTACCCTGATTTGAAAATCTTTACATATTATATGAATGTATCAAACTATCACAAGTACCCTGAAAATACGTGCATCTCTTATAATTCGATTTTTCACATCCCTTCCATATATCCTACTCTCACCACCTTCACTCTCAATGTTTTAGATAAAACATCCTCTTTTGTTTACATGTCACTCTTGCTTCCTTTTTACTTTAAACTCTTAGCTGCTCTTCCTTTCCCCCTGTTGCATGTATGTATCTATGTCTATACACACATATGCCTGTTTCCCTGATATTTCAGTGCAATATGCCAAGCGTATCTCTTTCCACACCCCTATTTTTCTCTCACAATCAAGTCAGAGGAAGTTGAAGGAAAACAACAAACAGTAATAGACCAAAAAATATTCAGATAATGACCTGTCTTTTAACTTTAGATACAGTAATGCCTGGTACTTTTGAGTATTTATACTTTTCATCTTTAAAAATGTGTCTTTGAACATCTGCAGAACTTGCCTGACTATTAAATATAATAAGAGCATGAATCTTGGAGATGATAAACTTGGATTTTAATGTAAGATAACATTCATATAGTCAGATCACACAAGTGTTGGGAAGATCATTGTGCACTGCTGTGGGCATGGCATGTGTTATAGCCATTCGGGAAACAATCTGGTAGTACCTAGTGAAATTAAGTAACATAACATATACAGTCCAGCAGTCCCATTCCTGGGCATATGTTGACTGATAGACAACATTAGTAGATATTATAAGCCTAGTTAATACAGAAAAATCAGAAACAGAATGAAACTTACAGCCAAACTTTGCTTATGTATATTAAAAACACACACATCCACCAATACCACTATATATTTTATAAAGATTCATGTGTAACTTTACATATATGTAAACAAATATATAATAGATTTGCTTTATATAAAAATAATATATACAAATATATATTTGTATATATATTATATATACTTATATGTGCATAAAATATATATTTGTATATATATTATATATAAATTGATGTCTATCAGGTAGGAGAAGTAGATACAGAATGAAGAGGAAATAAAAAAAATAAAATAGGGACATTTCACAATTAACAGTAACATTAACTGTGAACTGAGAACCGCAACTCAATTATGAACACTTGAAGTTTAATAAATTTTAAAAATATACAATAAAACAAAAGTAATACATACATACCATAAAAATGTTTAAACTCATAAGGGTACAAACGAATCACTTTCCATAAGCTTCTGATACACCAGGCACGTTCGTTTTCTATTGCTGCATAACAAAATAGAGTGCCCAGTGGAAAACACATATTACCCTTCCTTTTTTGTGCACTTTCTCAAGTATTTCATGAATTAAATAATCCCAAATAGGGATCATTCTGGATCTTCTAAATTAGTTGAAAGAAAAGGGGTGCCCACAGAAGAGTAATAGAGAGATAAGTAACTTTGAACAAGGATAGAAAATAGTGTCCCTCTTTGCTCCCTGATCAAATTGGCCTCTCTGTTTCCTATAGCCTAATCCTGTCCAATTTGATTGTCTTGATCAAGACCTGTCCCTCTTCCCGTTATCTTTATTAATTGAAACATACACCCTCAATTCTATACTCTCTGTGTCTTTCAAGGGGATATATAGATAATATAACTTTAACACAATATGGTTACATAACTGGATTTAACGTTAGTGTGCTCTTGAGGAGCAGCATGTAACATATACATCTAAGCAAGAATGTTTTTACTTATATAATGTACCTAACCCAGGGGTAAGAGTTCATCGGTGCAAACATGACTGCAGGTAGGAAGAGCCCACTAATGAGTGGATATTTGAGGCAGGGGAAATACTTGCAGTCATAGCTTCAAATTACACCATGAAAGTGGCCTTCTTCTCTTAAAGTTTGCTCTGCTGAGAAGAGCTCAGGAATCTAAGAAAATGCTGCACCTGACTGGGTGTGATTCCTGGAGGAAGACCCCACACGTGACTCTTCAGCTTTCAACATGTGTCTCTCCCTTGCTCTAAACTCAAAAAAAAAAAAAAGAAGACGACGAAGAAGAAGAAGATTGATGTGAGGAGAGGGACCCAAGAGGGTTTTCTTTCTGATCTAAATGAAAGACTTTTTCTGGCAAGGAAGAGGAAATCAAATTCATTTTGTGTAGTATTGTGCCTTTGTCTCCTAAAGAACAGCTTTTCCAAGGAATCGAGTTCTTTCTTGCCTTTGCATCCACAAATGTAGGGATCTGTGCAGACTGACACCTAGTGGTCTCCAGAACTCCTTTAGTAGCAAGAGTAAAGAACAATGTGTATGTGTGTGTGTTTTCAGCCTTCGCAAAGCATCCTTTCTTCTTCCTACAGACCTACAGATTCCTAAACTATGAAAAAACTGAGTTGTTAATTCGTCTTGATTCCAATACCACAACTTTCTGGCCATTAATATTTAATATCTGAGCAGCCCATAGATGTCACCAACTAGAAAGGAACAATGATTCTGACTTGTGAGAGAAATAATTTTGTCCAAATATGGAATAGCAAAGGCAGCAACAAAGCAAAGTATCCAACCCATCAGAATTCAAAGAATCAGTGGCTTCTGTAGTTGGATTCTTCTGAGTTTACGCTAGAGTTCATCTCTACAAGATCCCACTCTGCCTTTAACACTTCTCCTGGTGAACCTTTCCACTAGCCCATCTGTACTCCTGGTTGGACCAGAGAAGTTAAGCGGCTGAGAAGTGTATAATGTACTTGGGAAATTTGAACTTATCCTGGTAATCTATTGCTCTCCAGGAACCACTGGAAAACTCCTTCGTGGTACATTAAGAGAGGTGTTTGTACTTCCTCCTACCAATAGATTATCTTCTAAAGAAGGCTCCAGAAAATTTTGAATTTGGCTTCCAAGGGGCTACGTTGACAAGAACTTCTTTTTAGGTAACACACAAAATGAAAATGGAGGGAAGCCAGCTAGAAGGTATCAGACTTAAATCTTATACATTCCATTTGGGGGATCAAAAAATATATAATAAATATGACTGAGTTTGGTCACCAAAACAGGTAATAAGAGTAGATGCTGGAAAATAATACTGGAGGAAAGAATTTGGTGGGAGAAGCTAAAATAAATTAGCTCACATCCTAGTAGAAACCTGGGAGAATTGGTTTTCCCAGCTTTATAAACTAAAGGTTAACTGGCCCTAAACTTTGCAAGTCGCAGGTCAATTTTTACCTGAGACCTGGTATCAATTCATTATGTTTTATAATTGATTTTAAAAGCTCATGACAAACAAGATCCAGAGAATACCTTCTGTCCACAAAATTGAAAGGTGGACTCTGATGACTGGCACATGTGTTTCTCTTTGTCCTCTCTGCAGGCATGATACTATCTAGTTGGACTTAGAAGACCTCTCCCAACCCATTACTTTGTAAGTTTTTCAACTCCAAAATGCATTACAGTTTTTCAAATGAGCATCAGATCTGTTCAACCCAAAACTTTACATACATTTTTTCTCTGCTTTTTATAGTTTCATGTTTTTGTCACCTTTAATTTTGCCCTTTAGAGCACTGTTGACTCTATGACCAATCAGTTCTGCCCTACATTGCATTAGCTCAATAAGGATTCACCATTTTTAAGTGAATACATTGTAACAAACCTGCACATGTACCCCCTGAATCTAATATTAAAAGTAACAATAAGTAAAATAAGATAAAATGAATACAGAACCTGTGTCTTACCATATGGTTAGGTGTATGGTTGTTAGCAACATTTTTAATGTTATTTTAAAGAACTTTCCGAAGAAATAATTTCAAATGGGGTAAAATGAGTATAGGTTTGACAGTCCTTTTAATCAATGTCATCATAAGGTGGTTGGTTTTTTATTTTTGTTTCCAAAAACCTGGATGCATGTACTCCCCATTCTCAAAAAATAAAATAAAATGATAAAGATAAGCATTCTCATACATACAGATGGCTTCATTCTACTGTCATGCATTTAGTGGTCTTAATAGACAGTCAGCCCTACTTTCTACACCAAAGAGTTACAGTCAAACATTAGAAAAAAAATTAGAAAAAAAAAAACCTATAGAAAAGTAGTTCATTCAAGAAATTAGGTGGACAATTTGTAAGCAATTCTTAGATTGCCCAAGGTAATACATTCTACTGGTGTTTTACCACATTATTTTATACCCAATATGGGCATTCGGTTATATCTCTTATAAAATATTTTTAGACTGATAACATTGTGGACATGATTAAGTACCCAAGTTCTGGGGTCTTGAATATTATTCTTCAATGAACTGGAGTAAAAACAAAACTGCTTCTTGAGGGGAGTTTTGGCCCAAACCAGAGGTCCCATTCCTCACCTTTTTGTGCATGTTTCCAGGAAAGGTGTCAGGGGAAGAGTGGCCTTTCTTTGTGGGCATTTGTCCTTCCTTCTTAGGTTCTTCAGCTTTCCTCAGAGAGTTTAATCCCTATCCCCAGCTCTGCTGACTGGAAGAATACTCAGCTCAATTCTTTTAAAATATGCACAAAATCTTCTACCTAGTGCTTTTCACACCAGAAATGAGCAATTTGAACTCAAAGTCATTCAATATTTATCAAAAGTTGAGCTAAAGGTAACACAGAAATTCTTCAGAAAAAACCTATGAGCCTCTTCTTGCATCAAGAAGATAAGTTAAGAAAAATGAAACAACACATTTAGAAAACTTGATTTCTAAGAAGAGGCATTAATTTAAAATCATGGAAGAAAAATAAATATATAAAGAGGCAACTGTGAGAGTGTGTGTGTGTGTGTGTATCAGATTTATCTGTCATTGACAGGCAAAGAATCCTGGTGTGCCTGGAGGATATCAGATCCTGGAAGACAAATGTTCTTTCTTCCTCCATTGACATGAACTATTCTCTTTAGGAATATTATATTCAAGGTCCCAATGTGACTTTGAATATATACAACAAGTTCAAACAGCCTTCTAGCTTTATTGGCCCTTGAGGTAATACTTCCGTTCCTTATCCATAGATGCTGCAATACAATTTTCCATGCAGCTGAAAGATAATGTGATTCTGTCTTCCATTCCTCTCACCTCCCTGATTCTCTGCTCCAACCTGTCTAATTCAAACGGAGAATCGCCTGGTGCTTAGCTGGCAGCTTGTCTGATTGCTGCCTAACTGTTTCCTACGTGTTTCTTGAGGAGACACAGAAGGCAGAAGAACAGGCTGTTTAAAGACATCTGTGTGGAGGGTGTGTGAGTGTACACACACACGGTGTGTGTCTGAGGAAACACGCATTTCCTGGTGGGTATTCCCCCCATAAAATTCCCAAATAACAGGATCCAAACATACATAAAACAAAACTTACAGAATTGAATAGAAAATAGACAATTCAATAAGAATAACTGGAGATTTTAAACCTCACTTGCAATGATGGAAAGAACAACACAACTGAAGATCAGCAAGGAAATAAAGGACTTGAGCAACACAGTACACTGACTTAATTTAGCAGACATCTATAGAACACAGCAGAATCCAGCAACGGCAGAACACACTTTCTTCTCAAGCTCACAAGGAACATTTTACAGGACAGACCATATGTTAGGCCATAAAATAAACTTCAATAAATTTTTAAGAAGAGAAATAGTACAAAGTATATTCTCAAACCACAATAAAATGAAATTAGAAGTCAATAACAGAAGGAAATTTGAGAAATTTACTAATATGTAAAAATTAAACAACACACTCCTAAATAACAAATGGGCAAGAAAATAAATCAAAAGAAAAATTAGAAAATGAATCGAGATGAATCCAAATAAAAATACAGCATATCGTAATTATGGAGCACAATGAAAGCAGTACTTAGAGAGATATTTATAGCGATAAATACCTATATTTAAAAAGAATAAAAATCTTATATTAATATCTTAACCTTTTGTCTTAAGAAACTAGAAAAAGAACAAACAAAAGCAAGCAGAAGGAAGAAAAGGATAAATATTGAAGTGCAAATAAATAAATAACAAGAAACCAATAGAGAACATCAGCAAAACTAAAATTTGGCTCTTTGAAAAGATTAATACAATTGACAAATAGTTTAGCTAGACTGGGCCAAGAAACAAGAAAAAGAGTAAAATTACTAAAATCAGAAATGAAAGAAGGAAAATTACTACCAACCTTTCAAAAATAAGAAAGATTATAAGGGAAGACAAAAAACAATTGTATTCCAATAAAGTAGATAATCTAGATAAAATGGACAAATTCACAGAAAAACTGGAACTATCAAAACTGATTCAAGAAGAAGCAGAATATCTGAATACACCAATACAAGTAAAGAGATTGAATCAGCAATTTTAAAAAGGTTTTTTAATCTTCCCGCCATGAGAGGACTTCACTGGTGAATTCTACCAATTGTTTAAAGACAAATCAGCAGAAGGAATATTTCTCAATGTATTCTATGAGGCTAGTATTACCCTGATTCTAAAAAACACAAAGGCATCACAAGAAACAAAAGCTACAAACCAATATCCCTTATGAATACAGATTCAGAATTCCTCAAAAATATTCTAGAAAACTAAACCCAGCAACATATAAAAAGTACACCATAACCAAGTGAGATTTATCCGAAGAAGGTAAGGTTGGTTCAGTATATAAAAATCAACCATGTAATATACCATATTAATAAAATATAGAACAAAAGACACATGATCATCTCAATAGACACAAAAAAGCATTTGCAAAAATCCATCACCATTTCATTAATAAAAATACGGCATCACTTAGAAATAGAAAGGAACTTCCTTAACGTGATAAAAAGCATCATGAAAAACTCATGAGTAACATTATACTTAATGAAAAAGCCTGAAAGCTTTCCCTCTAAACCAAAAATAAGACAAATATGCCCACTCTTTATACTTCTACTCAACATTCTGCTGGAGGTTCTAGTCAGGGCAACTAGACAAGAAAAGGAAATAACAGGTATCCATATTGGGAAAGAAGTAAGATCATCTCTATTTGCAAATGTCTTGAATTTATACATAGAAAATTCTGAATAACACTTTAAAAACTGTTAGAACTAATAAGTTCAGTAAGGTTGCAGAATACAGATCAATATGCAAAAGTCAACAGTGTGTTCTTATACACTATCAATAAATAATCTGAAAATGAAATTAAGAAAACCATTTATAATATCAAAAAGAATAAAATACCTAGGAAAAAATTTAATAAAATGAGTAACAACTTGTACTCTGAAAACTACAGAATATTGTTGAAAGAAATCAAAGCATATCTAGATTAAGGCAAAGATATCCCATGATCATGAATTTAAAAGCTTAATACTGTTAAAACAGCAATACTCCAAAAATTGATCTACAGATTAAATGGAATCTCTGTCAAAATTTCTACTGACTTTTTTTGCAGAAGTTGACAAGCTGATCCTGAAATTTGCATGGAAATGCAAGACTCAGAATAGTCAAAAGAATTTGAAAAAGAACATAGTTGGAGGACTCAAATTTCCTGACTTCAAACTTATTATAAAACTGCAGAAATGAAGAGTGTGATACTGGCATAAGGGTAGGTATAAACATCATTGGAATAGATTTGGGAGTCTAGAAATAAACTCTACATTTATGGTCAGCTTATTTTGGGGGAATCAATTGGGAATAGTGACATCCATAAAGACAGAAAATTGATTAATGGGGTTGTCAGGGGCTAGAGGGAGGAAGGAATGGAGAGTGACTGCTAGCACTTACAGGATTTTGGGGGGATGATGAAAGTTTTGTGGAATTGCATAATAGTGATGGTTGCACAACTTTATGAACATATTAAAACCACTGGATTGCACACTTTGTTAAAAACGAATGAATGAATGACTATTCCAAATCATCCTCACACTTCTAGGCATTTATCAAAGTTTGCCCTATTATATGATTATTTCTGAACATGTATGGCCTCCCCATATAGATTGTATGCTGCTTAAGGAAAAGAATCACACGTCATTTACTTTTGTATCAAGAAAAATATTTGTACCTGGTAGGAGATCAATAAATCCTTGTTGAATAAATTGATATCCCCAACACTCCAAGCTTTCTGACACTTATGTTTCCCTAAGAGCCTTCAATATGCTTGAGTAGGCTCCAAAACCACAGATCCAGCCTCACCCACTCAGCTTCTTTGAGATCTGTCACAGTTGCTTGCCAGATAATTAGAACCAAGAGCTTGTTTATGTCAATGCTGATTTTATTCCATTCCTTGTCTGAAGAGCTATTTTGCTAAAGTGTTTTTCATTAGGAGTTAAGTGATTCAATTCTCTGTTATACTCATCTTCCTCATCTTCCAGACCCTTCCTAACCAATAATCCAGCCCTTACTATGTCCCAGCCCCCTCTTCTTCTCCAATCTCTCCTGTCCTTCTACATCTTCTGCTTCCTAAATTTGGAATTCTGTAGCCAAACAGTGCACACTTTTTTGTTTTTATTGTCCTGGTCTGGTGGTAGGTTGATAGTCACCTCCACTCTGTGCTTTATTCATTCATTTATTCATCCATTCATTTATTCAATCAATACCTATAAACAGCTAATATATACCCCCACACTGTTCTAGTTGTTCTGTTGCTCTGATTAATTTTGTTTTTACTCATTGACATGGAAATAGAGTGTGTGTTTGCTTATGCAGCCAAAGGAATTTATGTCACAAATCCTCTAAGAATGTTAGAGGAATTTCGTGTTTGTATGTGCTAATACCTAGTGATAAACTAGCAGACTCATTGATTAATAATTTCCATATCTGAAGGATCTTGAAATATGAATCAACTCCGTTTCATCTACTATAGGTACCAGTATTTTAATCAATTCACATTTCAAATCCTTCTTGCAAATTTAAGCAAATTGCCATCTGTTGCTCAGGTTGCACGGTGATAGCTTCAGTGTTACTGTTACCTTTGCAGCTTAAGTCAAAAAGAAAAAAGAAGAAGGAATAATTGTTGAGCATTAACATCTTGCTTATATAGGCATTCCTGCCATATAATTACTGGCAGCTCTCCAGAAGATGTGGCCTAGTTTCTGGAGGCCTGTTTAGTCCACCACATTAAAAGATGCACAATAATGTAATCAATTCAAGAATTTTATTATCTGTACCTATATATTTTTCTTTTTAATAGTGTAACAAAATCCTTCAGTCCCATTTTGAGAAAGCCCCAGAAACTGTTAGGCTTCATGCTGAGCTGAGTTCAGTCAACCCAGAGAGGCCCAGGTGTTCCCTGTGTGACTACCTGAGCAATGAATTAGGTGGGCAGAGCCCCCAGCTTCCAGACTGGCAGACCCAGTTTCAGGAGAGACAGTATCAGAGCACAGTGCTTGCTTGGGCCTGCCCCTTTCTCTCACTCCTCAAACAACCATTAGTCCCGTTTTCCAGCAGCTGCCTGTAGAGGAACCAAAAACAATTTTTTTTTAATCAACTCTCACTTTGGTCTTCATGGAAAGCTGCCTAATTTGCTGTTGGGCCTCTCAGATTGCATGTTTGATCTGTCAGGAACTGGCCTTCCTCCACCAACTCAGAATTCTCTCTAGTCTGGTAAGTAAATGTGTACATCTGAACATTGAAATGTTTTTAAATCCTGAAACCAATTCAGAGGACTGTAGATCTGGAAGGCTGCTTAGAATCTTGTTTAGTCCAGAGACCGGCAGCATCAGCATCACTTGGGTAATGCAGAAATGCCAATTATTAGACTTATTCCAGACTTTTACTGACTTAGAATCTCTGAGGGTGGGGCACAGAGATCTGAATGTTTCAAAGCCCTAAAGGTGATTCTGATACTCACTAAAGTTTGAGGGGCCCTGGCATGTTTGTTATTCAGTGCCATTCTTCACACTGTGACCTCTTCCCTAAAGCCTGTTCACCTTTCTCAGACCGTATGGCCTGAATGCCTGTTCCATTGTATCTTGCCCCTGTCACTGTTTCTCCTAGATGAGAGATCCTGATTCCAGCCTCCATTGACCTCTCTGGACTGAACTCTGTACCTGCAGGCTCATTCCTGCACTTTTCTGAGCTCAGTCTCTCACCTGTCTGCTTACGCGAGCTACCTTCATGCTTCATTTCCAACCTTTCTTCCTGCCTACAACTCTCCTCTTCTGACCTTACTGCGGAGGGTGAAATCTACACATTAAAGCTACCAGGGCATGATGTCCATTAACACAGGTATCCAAAAAGTTCTCTGTGCCATCTGTCTTTCCCCCTTGCTGCCCATCTTCCACACAGCTGCCAGTTATTTTCCTAATGAACAAAACTGATATTATCGTCCCCTGAAAAAGTCTTACAGACTTGCAATTACAGGCGCAATTTTCTGCAGGATAAAGTTCAAACTCCTTAGCGTGATATCCAAAACCCTCTATAGCCTATAACTAATTTATATCCTGGATTTCGTTGCTATTGTCCCTCTCACCCCCAGCGCTACATTTCTGCCAATTCTCTTGTCAGCTTCACTTGTCTGACAATCTACTTGTCAGGGCTCAGTGCCTTTGTACCTGCTATTTCCTCCGCCTGGATTGCTCTTCTTCTTAATTTGCCAATGACTAGGTTTTTCAGACTCAATTCAACTGCCATCCCTTCAGTAAGGCTCTCACCATCTCCTCCAGGCTGAGTTACATGCACTCTCCCCTTGGCACTTGGTTCACAATTTTTATTTCATCACTTGTGACATTGTGCTTGAATTGTCAGTTTATGAACCTTCTTCACAAACTGGAAACTGTTCATGCACAGAGAGTGTGTCTTGTCTTAATTGAAATTAACAGCCTAACATAGTGAGGGGCACATTGTAGAAACTCAATAAATACTGTCAAATGAATATTCAGATTCTTAAGAAGTGTGCCCCAAGGAAATGCCATAAGAAGGAAGCTTGCTTTATAAATGTGCATGAGGTAAACCCCTTTGTAAATCAGAGATCCATTTTGTAAAGAAATAAATTGCTTTGTGATATAAGATAGTCAATCTCTGATTTGTCTGTATAGTGTTTCCATATCTGTTAGTATCCTAATATAATAGCATACCTATTATTTTTTCAAGCATATCTACAATTTATACTGGCTTTCTAATTCGGAAAGTTCCTTGCTTATTTTGGGTACCTGAAGGTTTGTTTTATTCCAACTTCTGATAGACTAGGGTTTCCTAGAAAAAGACAAGGAATGTATGTGAGTTGTGACTTGTGAGTGCATGGAACTTTAAATTTTAAAAAATTTCTAAAAGTTTCATTTTTAATATATGAAATTAATCTTATAGGTTTTTATGAAATTGTGTAGGTTTTTATGAAAAAATCTAAATCACTTTAAGTACTACTAAATTCAAGTTATTTAAAGAAAATTCCATATCATCTATAGTATGTGTATGATACAATAGTCACCCTTTATCTTTGCGGGATACATTCCCAAACCCCCACTGGATATCTGAAATGGAAGATAGTACCAAGTCCTATATAGACTATTTTTCCCATACATACATACCTGATATAATTTAATACTGTTTCCATCTTAACTAAGCACTTATCACACACTGTGGCTATAACTTTTGCAGTTTAAAGTGCAGCAGCAAAACTAGAAGAAATTACTTTTTCCTTGTTCACAATGTCATGGATAGATTTGTTCTTACTGTAGATCTTAGCAGCCTCAGCAACTGATTTTTTCCCTTTCCTTATTGAGTCAATTACTTTCACCTTTTCTTTTCTTTTTTTTTTTTTTTTTTTTTTGGATGGAGTTTCTCTCTTGTCGTCCAGGTTGGAGGGCAGTGGTGCAAGCTTGGCTCACTGCAACACCCATCTCCCAGGTTCAAGTGATTCTCCTGCCTCATCCTCTTGAGTAGCCGGGATTACAGGCACCTGCCACCACGGCCAGCTAATTTTTGTCTTTTTAGTAGAGACTGGGTTTTGCTATGTTGGCCAGGCTAGTCTCGAACTCCTGACCTCAAGTGATCCCCCCATCCCGGCCTCTCAAAGTGCTGGGGTTACAGGTGTGAGTCACCGTGCCCAGACTCTACCTTTTCATTTAAAGCACTTTACAGCTTCTCATTGCCATATCTGAATTGCTAGCATCACTACTCTTGTGCTTTGGGGCCATTATGAAGTAAAATAAGAGTTCCTTGAACACAAGCACTGTGATACCACAATAGCCAATCTGATAACCCAGATGGCCACTAAGTGACTAACGGGTGGGTAGTGTATTCAGCATAGGTACCTAAACAAAGGGATGGTTCACATCCTGGGTGGGACAGAGCTGGAAGGTGTGAGATTTCATCATGCTACTTAAAACAGCATGCAATGTAAAACACGAAATGTTTATTTCTGAGATTTTCCATTCAGTATTTTTGGACTGCGGTTGACTGGGGTAACTGACACTGCAGCAAGTGAAACCATGGATAAAGGAAACTACTGTGTTCTCACAGGTAGCATCACGGGAGCCACCAGCAAGTTTATGATTTCTATTCGATAGGTGAAGGGTGCCTCACAGTCTTTGTAACTAGTGCCCTCTAGGACTATGCAGTGCCCTACCTACACAACGATGCTTGACGACTTCAATGTAAAATAAAAGGTCATTCCTTCATCACAAACAGTTCTCTCCTAGCTCTTAGTGGGACATGACCTATACCAATGATTTTTTATGGGGTAGTGCTTTACGGATACAATGATTGCAGGAGAGTGGTGTTACTGACACACAGTAGGCAGGCCACCGGAACAATATGCTTCCAACACTTTATGGACCAGTCCTTTAAACAAAGAATTGTCTATGTCCTGCACCTTTTTTTTTAATGTACTACTAACTTTTTTTATGAAAGCAAAAAGAGTTGTTTATAATTATCTCGGCCTAGAATCTAATGCTTTTTACATATAAACACAAAGTGGTTTTACAGTCCTAATATAAACTGAGTTTTTCAGGAATGCAACAATCCAGTAAATAAAAGGTTGTTCTTTTTTAACTTTAAAACTTTACCAAGAGTTCTTGGTAAATGACTCTTTGCCATTCTAAAAAAATAAAATACATCACTCAAAGAAATGCTGTTCCTGGAATTTAGGTCACCAACATAGCGCCTATACCAGTCTGCATTCATAGCTGTTAAAGTCACAGGAGATGCTGTGCAGGGGTGCAAGCACATGCCTACTGTTCTGTGTCTTCTGATGGAATTGTGTCTAAATACTTCCATGTTGAAATACAGAGTATTTTACTATAAATTGTTTTCTTTTAATTCATCCTTGTTTTAGAGAATTATATTAATTTTTAAGACTGTATATGTATATCTAAACACATACATATAAATTTATAGCTATACCTATATATAGAGCTATATAGAGAGCTATATGTATATATAAATTTGTATATAAAAAGTATGTATATATAAATATATATCCATATAATAGTTATATAGGTGTAATTTATAGCTAACCCATATATATAGCTCTCTCTATATAAAGCTACATATAAAGCTATATAGAGAGAGAAATATATATATATAGCTTTATATATATGGGTTAGCTATAAATTACATCTAAAGAAAGTATAAAGGACCTTACAAAATATTTGTTATTAAAGGGACAATGTGGTCTTAAATGGTTGAGAACATCAGCCGTAGGTTGTACATTCTCTCTTCAATTGTTTCGCCTTATGGAAAAAACAAAAACAAAAACTTTAACCGTCATTTGCACCAGTTCCAGCTCATAACCATTTCAATTTTTGAATTAAAATTAAACTCAAAACGTGATTCCCAATTCTTCTTTGAGGTTAAACTACAAGTTTACTGAAGAAAATATGTACAGATTTTTTGTTTTGTTTTCTTTTAAAAACTTAGGAATTATTTATTTTTGGAGTTTTTCACTTAATACTTTCAGATATCAGTTGCCTGCAGGTAACTAAAACCAAAGAAATGAACTCACAGCTAAAGGAGGACTACTATATATATACAAATGAATGGGTGTTGACTTCTATTTGAATAGAAACTAGGGGCATCTTTCTTCCCTTTAGCTTTAGCTGACATGTAATAATTAATATGTACAGTTTTTTTGTTTTATTTTTTGAAGCAGGGTCTCCCTCCGTGGCCCAGGTTGGAGTGCAGTGGCATGATCTCGGCTCACTGTAGACTCTGCCTCCCTAGTTCAAGCAATTCTCATGCCTTCCTTCCTTTCTTTCCTCTCTTTTTAAGATATATACTGAGTAACTACTTTGTTGTCAGGCACAGTTTCTCAAGGAACAAGAGAGACAAGGTCTCTGCTTTTATGGAGCTTATACTGAAATTAATGAAGACAGACCACAAATCAGCAAGAAGAAAAACTCTTATTGATAATAAACGCTTTACAGAGAATTGCAAAGGATTATGTAATGGCTGTGCTTGATAGACCAAATGGCTGTTTTAGATGGGGTAGTTAGAGGAGATTTCTTTGACTGGGTAATCTTTAGGCTGAAATACAAATTACTAGAAGTGAGTCATTCAGGTATGAGGCAGAACTGTATGCCAGGCAGGGGGAACAGCGTGCACCAGGCCCTAAGCTGAGAAGAGAACAAGCTTAGAGACAAGAGAACATGGTGGGAGGTGGAGGGATGGGAAAGAATAGGGGTGGGTCAGACATGGTGAGGAAAGGGAAAGTCAACGGATTGGAAGTCTCAATGAATTGCTGCTGTGATGAATATTCCACAGTAGGTAAGCTGTAAGAATAGAAGGATATGGGAAGGAAGGAAGGGAGGGAGGGAGGAAGGAAGGGAGGGGAGAGAGAGCAATGAAGGAACTATGTAAAATAATGTTAATAAAGGAGCATTCCCCCACATTTTTAAAGTAAACACATGAAAAAAAATAATAAAAGTCATGACAATGGTGATGTGACAAGCTTTGACTTCCCTGATCCCCCTTAAGGAAAGCTACTCATTTGTTTACTTCTTCTTTTTTCTTCACCCATTTGTTCTATCAGGATTTATTAAACTTATACTATTTCCCAGGTTCTGTGCCAGGCACTAGGGCTGTATAAATCAGACACAGAGATCCCAGGTTATCAAAAGAAACAACTATATCAATATGAGACAATACAGGATGAGAAATGCCAGTACACAGGCTTTTAGAAAGCACCGTCATGGTGCTGGTGGGAAAACGAATAGCTTTCCTTAAGAGGGATCAGGGAAGTCAAAGCTTGTCACACCATCACTGTCATGACTTTTATTTATTTATTTATTTATTTATTTATTTAGGTTTGGCTTTGTTTTTTGTTTGTTTGTTTGTTTGTTTTGGTTTTTTTTGATGCTGTTCCTCATCCAAATCATTTAGCATGAATGCAATAAAGCATGCTCTTACAAGATATACACTTACATAGATGTTAAAAACATGAGTTTTAAAGCCAGCCTAAGTTCACACCCTCATGCAACTACTTCCTGGCTAAATGACTTTGGACAAATTACTTAACCTCTTTGTACCCAGTTTCCCCATTTATAAAATGGATATGATGACAAAATTGACCTCATAGTATTGTATGAGAAATTATGAAGTTAATCTATGTGTATCAGTTAGCTTTTGATACATAGAAAACTTCCCGAAAACTTAATAATTTGAGACAACAATTATAATTATCAGCTCATAACTCTTTTGTGTTGACAGTTTGCATGGGGTGCAACCAAGCAGTTCTTCTGCTGGTCTCTCCTGGATCCATTCATGTTCTGGGAGTCAGTTCACAGGTCTGCCTGGGCTGGCTGGTCCCACATGGTCTCACTCACATGCCTTATACTTGGCTGGAGTGACTGAGCCATGTGTCACGCGCGCATAGTAGCCTCACTGGGCTTTTTCACAGAGTGACTGGGTTCTAAAGGCTGGAAACGCAATGTCACACACCCATGCCCAAGCACTTTTCAAGCCTTATGTCACAGGTGCTAATATCTCACTGGTTTAAGCAAGCCTATGACCAAGTCCAGAGTGAAGAGGTAAAGTAATAGACACTACTTCTTGATAGGAGATTCAATATATTGCGGTCATTTAAAATACATATATAAATATAAATATATACAAATATATACATGCAAAATATATACTACAACACAAGCACCTAGGATGGTGGCTAGCACATAGTATGCATTATATAATAAGCAGTAGTTAACATTACATGAGGCTATACTTGTGCAGATGCTTTACAACCCAGCCCATATCACACTTACTCTACGCAAAAATTAAAGTAAGTTGTAAAATTGGAATTAGAGACAGGAAGTAGAATCAGAATGAAATATCCTCACACAGTTTTATATTACAGAAAAAATGCTAGTACTACCAAACATGCAAAGCTGCACTCCGCTTACAAGAGGCTGTTCAGATTCTGTATTTTCAGCATGACTTAGTGTGCAGGAAGGTCTAGGGTACTAGGTCATGGCTTCCGGAATTCTAAGTTAGAATTCTAGCTTGCTATTTACTAGCTGGGTAACCTCAGACTAATTACCTAACAACTCTGCGCTTCAATTTGTGTAGCTATGGTATTGGAGAAATGGTAAACTGTAACTCCTGGGGTCCTTGGGAGGATTAAATGAAGTATAGTGTATGAAGTGTTGCTGGTGTATAGCAAGCATCCAATGAGTGTTAGCTATATTCTTTTAATTTTTTAAGAATAAAAAATAGTCTGGTGTTGTTCAGAGATGTCCAACCTTGGTAGCTCATTGGAATTACTGGGGGAGCATACAAATACTGATATTTGTCTCTTCGACCCACCCCAGAGATTCTGATATAAATGAATGGTCTGGAGCGAGGCCCTTGCCCGGTGGATTTTAAGAGCTCTCAAGGCAATTCTAATGCACAGCCAAAATTCGGAACTACAGGTCTTGTTGAACAGGACATTAGAGATGATCCAGGGCAAACTCATCATTTCATAAGTGAGAAAATTGAGGCTCAAAGAGGTGATAGGAATCACTTAGTGACAGCCGGGTGGTGGACAGAAAAACCAAATCTGGGTACCCTGACACCTGCTCATAGCTCTGTCCCTTTCATCTGGCCACGGCGAGAACAGGTTAGCCCAGGTCAGCCTGGCTGTGATCCTCCTCACCGAGAACTGATAGCCAGGAAGGAGGAAGCTGAACTCCTGTTAAGCCTATCTGATGCCAAATTCAATGTTCCTAAATTACCTCCAAGAATCATTTTGGTCTCTCTTGATTCTTAATCTTTCCCCTATACTTTCAGGTTTGATTCATAGTGGATTCAGATTCTGCCTGTGTTACTTTAAATTAGGCTTTTATTTCATTTATTCGGTTTTCCTTAGAGATAAAAGTCCATCTTATATACACATTCATGCATGCTCAAAGCTACATTTCAAAGGGAAAAAAGCAGACTTCTTCTTCCCTTCTTTCCTCCCTTCCTTCCTTCCTTCCTTCCTTCCTTTCTTCCTTCCTTCTTTCCTTCCACCCTCCCATTCTCTCGCTTCCTTTTCCCTCCTTCATCCTTCCTCTGACCTAACCCTATGAAAGGCATTTATCTTAGATTACTATCTTCTTTGACCATTGTGAATAATCGTGTAGAGAATTGCCTTCTCCTTTTAAATCCTTTGTGGAAGTGGTAATGTTCCTTGGTTCATAACAACAATTCTACTGAATTGCCAATAATTCTCAGGATCAGGGGCCATCCTCCCCACAGTGTCAAGAAAGACAGAGGAGGTTCTGTGACTGTGCTTTTGGTGAAAGACTGACTCATTAGGGTTAAGATAAATAGATGGTTAGCTAGCAATGTCAGGAATTTCTGAGTAGTAGGTAGAGAATTCAAAGAAAATTCCTTTTCTTTTTTTTCTCTTCAGTGTTTGCCTTTACAAATATTAGCCTTTTGTAATTTTCTCAGAGCTTCCAATTACTAAGATTAAAGGTAATAAATTCAATGAGCCAGAGAAAGGTGAGTATCAAGCAAGATTCTCAGAAACCTGGCCTTTTAAAAAGGAAATATTTTTACATGAATAGCGTTGGATACCAAATTAAATATGCAGTATGATCTCATTTTCTCATTTTTGTTTATATACATGTATGATTATATATCCCACTAAGAGTGGGATCATAGATGATATTTTTTATTTGTTGTTGATCTGTATCTTCTTATTCTTCTATAATGAATATGTATTACTTATGTATCAAAACAGCAATGAAATCATTATTTTAAAAACAAAACAAATGCTAAATGTTGATCTTAGAATAAAACCCTACAGGCATTTTTTAATATTCATTATTCCCAAATTGTTTTCATATGATATTTGGAATCTTGCGAGAGTTATGAAATTAGCTGACTTCTCGAATCACTTATTGATTCGTGTGTATATGTGTGTGTGCACACACGCAAGTCTGTTGTATTTTTGGCCTTTATTTCAAGTCTCACATCACTTTAGGCCAATTTGTATCATTTCCCTGGCCTTCTCAGCATTTGTGACATTTCTAATTCCATCTGCAGATTTAATTAACGTGCTGTTTATTCACTCTTCCACATCACTGATAACAAGAGACATAAAACTGGACACAGTGCTGACTGCTGCACCACCAAGACACCTCCCACCATCAGATGCCTCCTTCTGCTTTACCTAGTTTTCAAGTCAAGCTGATTGAAACTGATTTTGCAAGTAAAATTCACTCAGACATTGCATCAAATGATTTATGAAGTCCACGCAGCCGTGTGGTGTCCCATTAATCACAGACACTACAATAATCTATTTGTGTGCAGCAGTCCTCATAAATCGGAATAAAATAAATTCCACAAGCGCATCTTCAGCTTTTGCAACAGGGCACATGGTATTATTCAGGGCATCATCCACATAATGCAATGTTAGCAGACTTGCAGATTCCTGAGCTTGGTCAAGCAAGTGAAAATATGCATTCATTTACCAATGCATGCCAAAGCTAAAAAAATTTACAGCTTGTTCATCTACCGGGTGAGAGAATTTCTTTAGGCCTCAGCTCTCAAATTTTTTATGAAAGCTGATGTGAATAAACAGAGCAAATGAGGTACAATAATAAAAGCAGCGAGATGATCTTGTTAACAAATAGTCCAGAAATATACCTCCAAATAAATGTTGAGAATTGAAGTGCCATCATCATTTGGAGACTCTTATTTCCATAATGCTATGAAACAATTTTGCAAATTCTCTTTTGAGACTAATCTTTCACATGACAAAAGAATGTCTTCAGATATAGCAAGTTCACTTCATTTGTGAGTGTATTTCATTTCTTGAAAACAATGCAAAATTATTGTGACCTGTGTCCAGTAAAGACTGTGAATGATTCGCCTGGATAACAGTAATTATTTAAAATGCAGAGTTATTGTTTTTCCTAAGTATAAAGAGAAAATATACTACAAAATAAAGATTTAACAATATAAAAATATATTGAAGACAATAAAAATTGTATAAAATTCTAACACACAAAGATAATAATACTTCATATATTGGTGAATATCTTTTCCAGAACTGTGTCAATATCTGTCTGATTTTGTGTAGATAGCTATGGAGATGAATACAGATATAAATAAAATGATATAAGTTGAGATTCTACCATAATTATTATATTATTATCTGCATTTTTAACATCAACAATATATCACAGATATCTTTGCAAAACAATAAATATGGAACCACATCATCAGAAAATAACTATAATTTTCCATTACATAGACTTATTTAGTCAACACTCCATTACTCAACATTTAGTTATTTTCAAATTTTCAACTATAAACAACACTATGATGAACATCCTGGCTCCTAGATATTTGTGCCCTTGACCTAGAGTGCAGTGGCACTATCATGGCTTACTGCAGCCTCAACCTCCCGGTCTCAAGCAATCTTCCCACCTCAGCTGTCTGAGTAGCTGGGAATACAAGCACACACCACCACATCTGGATAATTTTTTAATTTTCTGTAGAGACGGGTTCCTGCTATGTTGTCTAGGCTGTTCTCGAGCTCCTGGCTTCAAGCCAGGAAGGCCTGCTTCCCAAAAGTGCTGGAATTACCGGTGTGAGCCACTGTGCCGGGCCCTTATTACCTTCTTTGTAAAAGAGTTCTTAGAATAAGAAATTGTCTTAGAATAAGTATTCTGGGAATAAGAATTTTTTTCTTGGAATTGTGATATCTAAATCAGGATATGTCCAGCTAATATTTTGATACATGTTTCCAAACTGCTTTCCAGAAAAAATGTACCAAGTTATACTACCACCAATAATTCATGAAAGTCTTTATTGCCCCCATTTTTGCCAATCCTGGATATTGCTAGTCTTTAGAACTAGTTGTCATTTGATAGATAAAAAGCATTTTCTCATTGTTTTATAAGTTCATGGGTGAGTTATATTTCTTTTTTGGGAAGTTACCTATTCTTGTATATTTCCATGAGTTGAGCAATATTCACCAATTTTTATAAAGAAACTATCTTTATACTAAGGTAATAGTGTTTCTCATCAAATCAAAGATACAAACCTAACAAGTCTAGTTTGTTTGTAGATTTGTAAGTAGATAAGATATCAGTTGCAAAAACATTTTGAGAAACGTCAACATTCTTAGAAAGGGTATATTTTTCCAAGGTGACAGTGCTAGTGCTTTGAAAAGCAACATTCATCTGTTTATCTGATTCTTGTATATCTGTTTAAATAAAACATTATCATTCTTTAGGTTATATCAAGAGCTTGTGCTTTGGAATCAAATTGCCTATCTTCAAATCCTAAGCCTCCCACATATAACCTAGGTTATCTAAGACATTATTTAACTAATCTGTGCCTAAGTTTCCTCATCTTTAAAATGAAGATAATAATAGTCCCTCTTACATAGATTGTTGGGGAATTAAATGAGAGGATGCACATAAAGTATGTAGAAAAGAGTTGGGAGCAATTCAAGTGCTCAGTAAATATTAAATTGGAATATTTTAGATTCATGATCTATTCACATTTAGAACACCAACTGTACTTTAAGGCTCTTTCTTTCTTTCTAATTAATTAATGTATGTATTTATTATTTTTTGAGGCAGAGTTTCACTCTTGTTGCCCAGGCTGGAGTGCAATGGTGCTGTCTCATCTCACTGCAACCTCTACCTCCCAGGTTCAAGCGATTCTCCTGCCTCAGCCTCCTGAGTAGCTGGGATTACAGACATGTGCCACCACACCCAGCTAGTTTTGTACTTTTAGTGGAGACGGGGTTTCACCATGTTGGCCAGGCTGGTTTTGAACTCCTGACCTCAGGTGATCCACCCCCTTCGGCCTCCCAAAGTGCTGGGATTACAGCTGTGAATCGCTGCACCCAGTCTAAGGCACTTTTTAAATGAGTTTTAAATGAGTATTTTACTGCTCTACTTGCACATAAGCTTCCCTGATGATATGCTTAGACTCCCACAATTTTATTTTAGGAACTTAAACAAAAAAAAAGTTTAGAATGAGAAACAGACCAAAGGGAATTCTCCCTTTACTCCTTTGGTGGCTTTCAGAATGTAACAAGAAGAAAGATGTTTAAATCTTTGCACAGTTCTTTTTTTTAATTTTTTTTATATAATTTCAACTTTTATTTTAGATTTTGGGGTACATGTGCAGGTTTGTTACAAGGATATATTGCATTTGCACAGTTCTGACATTGACATATGCAGTACCTGCATCACCTAGACAGGCTTTAGATAGCTGAGGAACAGGACAATGATGAAATCAATTTATCACTTCAGACCAGTTTGTCTCATTTCCCTGGCCATTTCAGCATTTAAGAAGACAGGGAGATGGGAAAGACCTAGAAGCTCTATTGGTCAGTAGGCCTTAGGTGAACTCATGGTTCTGAATAAGGTAAATGGCCACCACCCAAAGCAGCAAGTAAGGACATGGAGGTACCTTACAACCTAGCAGGATGTTCTAATGTGGAATAAGATAAACAAACCAGATTCAGTGTACAATGAGTTGGTTCCAGATTGAGAGCACTACAGTGCCACAGTGAGACACGAAGTCACCGAGTCCCAGATCTGAATGCTAACCCAGGCACATGGATTATGTCCTCAGAATATTTATGTAATTTCTCTGAACCTCAGTTCCCCATCTGTAAAATCTATCTGATCACACCTTATGATGAGATTACTATGAGGGTTAAAAGAGATGAGATATCCAAAGCATTTCGCATACAGTCAGTTTCATGTGCTCAATTAACGGTTGCTAGGAAGCAGAGGAGACAGTAAAAATATTTAAGAACTAAAATGCATGAGCACTGATTAATCAGAACGGATGCCTGACCAATGAGGTCAATTAGAAAGGATTCCTGGTGAATAAAAAAGTTGGCCCAACCAATAAGAAGGACCACAGCACTGCATACCCTACTGGCACATACTATTTCTTAGAGATAAGAAGGGGGTTTCATATTGAATAAGGATGCCAGAATTTGGGGCATGGAGAAAAAAGTAAATATCCAATAGGGCTACCCCTGGCATGCCACATACAAAATCAGATGAAGGTAAAATAATAGTACTTTGGCAGAGTTCTGTATGCTAGAGACTGCTACTCTGGTACCAGGCAAAGTGCTTCAGGGTAGTATGATAGTGTCTGGTGCACAGAAAGACAGGTGGTGCCCATCAGAAACTCAAAGCACTAGGCAGGGCGCAGTGGCTCACACCTATAATCTCAGCACCTCGGGAGGCTGAGGTAGTCCGATTGCTTGAGCTCAGGAGTTAGAGACCAGGCTGGTCAACACAGTGAAACCCCACCTCTACAAAAAAATAGAAAAATTAGCCAGGCATGGTGGCACATGCTTGTAGTCCCAGCTACTCAGGAGGCTGAGGTGGAAGGATCACCTGAGCCCTGTTGAGAGAAAGAAAGGAAAGAGGAAGGAAGGAAGGGAGGGAGGGAGGGAGGGAGGGAGGAAGGAAGGAAGGAAGGAAGGAAGGAAGGAAGGAAGGAAGGAAGGAAGGAAGGAAAAAAGGAAAGGAAAGGAGAGGGGAGCAGAGGGGAGGGAGGGGAAGAGAGGGGAGGGGAGGGGAGAGAAGAAGGGAAAGGTGAGGTAGGCAGCAAATGCCCAGGCCATAGAGCCCTATCCCAGACACCATCAGCTAATCAGCAGAGGTTAGAATGCACACAACCCGGTGTCCAGGCAAAAGTAATAACGAGACAGTAAAAAGAGAGGAGAACTGGTAACAAATTTATTAACTTTAAATAGTGGCAATTGGGGTAGAAGATACTTTTGTACTGTCCGCTCAAGACTAGAACTGGAGTCTGAGCCAATCCAGAGGTAAATAAACAGGTAACCTGCTGATACACAGGATGGTGGAGGAGGGTTCCAAACTACTCCAAACTACTCCCGCTGCTAAGAGTCAGCAAATGTAAAGTCATCAGCACCCCATGATTTCATTTTCCTCATCTACAAAATGAAAGATTTGGATCTGGGGCTATCCGAAGCCTTTTCCAATGCTTTTAAACTTTTTGTGTTTCTTACAAGAAATCTCAGAGAAAAGAGCAGACACCCTTGGATACAGTACTAAAAGTAGTCCTTCTTAGTACACAGGGCTTGTACTTTCCTTGAAAAATTTCAGTGCCTAACAGATATTAAATAATACTATTTATACTTAAGTTATTCACCTGAGAATCATGGTTTTAGTGAAAAGCTAGGAGCTTTCTTCAGGTTCTAGCTGTGCAGCAAAGCAAAGTAAATAACAAAATGGAAAACCAAAAGGTAGATTTAATCCATCAAATTCAGAAACTCCTAATCTATTTTGGAATTTTAAAATCTATCAATGCATATTTTGTTTTACACCACTGCTCATTATCCCACAGCTACGCTATTTGATAAATCTCCCAATGGGTTTCCTTGTTTCCACTCATTGTTCTTCTGTTACTCTACTGCCATAATTTCAATCTTCTATTAAAAATGCCATCATTTGTAAGCAAAGATGTTACTTTATACACTACCGAGAAAGAAAATTCACACTGTCAAACTATAATATGCCATTAAATGTAGGATGCATCTTACTTTTAGAACCGTTAAAATATTTTAAAAGTATGTCTTAAAATCAGTGCAATATGGTATCTTTACAAATGGGAATCTGATGAGGTCACTTGTCTCTCAAAGTTCCACTTGTCTCTGAAACCCTACAGGATGAAGTCTAAACTCTGCTGCAGATTTTGGGACTTTATCATCCAGCCCAAAATTACCATCCTCTCTCCTAACATTTACCACTGAGCAACCAGTTGCCTCAAAGTTAATTTTTCCTTCCATTGCAAAGGTCTACGTTCTCTTCCTTCTTTCAACATTTATTGAATACCTACTATGTTCCAAACTCTATTTTAGGCTACTTCACTGTTTTTGTTTTGTTTATTTTTGGTTTTGTTTTTCGGCTTGGAATCTCTTCCTCTTCCTCCCTTACCCTATAAACCTGGTAAATATCTATTTTTCCTTCAAGATCCAATCCAACTATCTTTTCTTTTGTAAAAGGGAATTTTGTGAAACTTTCCCCAATTTCCTCATGTAGACCTGATTTGGTAAACGTCTACTGCACTATGTTGAAAATGTTGATTTACCAATTGCCCACACTAGATAGTAGGTCCTTCGAGTGCAAGGGAAGTGACATTTATTTTTGCAATCAGTCTAGTGATTAGGAAAGTAGGATTCAGTTTCCTGGCTTCAGAGTTCCTATCCTGCCCAATAAGAAATCATGCACCCTAAGTGGGGAGACAGGTAAGTGACATGACAGGATAACTGCAGACTGCCAAGGGAGCATAGTGATTATGAAGTGAAGTCCTTGGCTTTGAGTCTCACACAGACTAAAAGTACCCCTATATTTTAGAACCAGACTAGGGCCCATCTCACAAAGTTTTTGAAAGTAGCAAACATTCAGTGAATAGCTAACCCTATTACAATTTTTAAAAAGCAAATTACAAGAAATGCTAGGAGAATCATTGAGCATCTATTATATGCTCAGAATCCTGTAGATACTAATTTCCTAAGTGACTGGTGAGAGAAAGGAAATTCAAACAACCTACTCAAACTCACAGCGACAGTGACAAACACAGTCAGAATTTGACCCCAGGTCAACTTGATTTCCAAGAGTTTGTTCTATTAGAGCACCTTGTAGCACAACGCCTCATCATCATTGAGGACATTCCTAATTTAATCAATTGCTTGTCAAGGAAAAATTGAAAAATCCTCTTCTTCAAACACCTGTGATTGGCATTGCTGGTTAGCTTTTCTTCCTGGCAAAATCTAAATGGGAAACATGACATGGTCTTTGGCAATAATCAGTTGATGATGGAAACACTCTTGGAATCTATTTCTTATAATTTTTTTCTGCATGGTTTCATGCCTTATGAGCTCAATGTTCCATTTTTTCTGGCTAATCTCAAACCAGTAGTCATTTACCCAGTCATAATTCATTGGCAACTAGCTTTTAGGCAATGAACTGGATTTGTTGTATGAACTTTAGTTTGAGGTTGAAAAAGTTGGTGAAATATAACAAATATAGCCAATAAGATGATCCAGACACATTAAGCTATCAAAAATAATGATAAGGAATATGGATATGATAACCATAGAACCTGATATCAAAATTTCAAAATATTCTTTAAATGATAAACAGGAAGTGGCACTAATTTTATAGTTCATAATAACCCTGTGGATCTGAAGGACTTGTGAAAGGGAGAAAATGGGGTTTTGAAGAGTCTCATTCTCTTTTGAGTTTATAGGATCTTGGTTACCTACAATAAAGTCATGAGCAGAGATGGTCTGAGTGTGTGAAAGTTCAGGAACTAAAACCCACTGGGTAGCATAATAGAGATGGCCATTCTCCCATTTGAGTAAAGTGAAAGGTTTTTATATTATTTAATTTATATTAATCAGTAGTAATAAAATGCTAAGACCTACTTGGAATATTGATACGGAAAACAATTTAAATGCCAGGATTGGTAACCTAATCTTTGCACATTCATTACATAGTCAACAAACAAATGCAGGTGAGTTGTAAGTACATGTGAAATTGCATTTTTTTTTTGAGAACATGAATAAATGTTTAATGTTATTTCTTTTATTTGTGTGACAGAGTCTCACTCTGTCACTGGAGTACAATGGCACGATCTCCACTCTTCACTGCAACCTCCACTTCCTGGGTTCAAGAGATTCTCCTACCTCAGCCTCCCAAGTAGCTGGGATTACAGGTGTGCACCACCATGCCTGGCTAATTTTTGTACTTTTAGTAGAGACGGGGTTTCACCATGTTGGCCAGGGCTGGTCTTGAACTCCTGACCTCAAGTGATCCGCCCACCTGGACCTCCCAAAGTGTTGGGATTACAGGCATGAACCACTGCGCCTGGCCAATGTTATTTCTATTTAAGCCAAAAATGTGTGAGGGGAGGCTAATTGCTATAAGAAGCCTGAAATCTCAGTTACTTATCACAGTAAATATTCATTTGTCCCTCAAATCAGAGACCACTGAAATTGAATAAAGTGTGTGTATGTACGTGAGAGGTCTGCTTCATGCAGTCATTCAAGGACCCAGGATCCATCCATCTAGTGGTTCCAGACTCTTCCAGTGCTTCAGAGTTCTCTATGCAAAGCCCTGCCGCCAGCCAGCAGAAAGGGAATAAGACAATATGTAGGACTGTGGAGAGGGCTCTGAGGCCAGCCCTGAAAAAGATCCCTATCACTTCCATCCACATTTCATAACTCCAGTTCACTGCAAGAAAGCTGGTAAGTGTCGTCTAGCTGTGTGTCAGAAATGAAGAGAAGGAACAGAGATACTGGTGAGCACCACCATTTCCCACCTGAAAATAGGTAATGAATTCTCATTTGAATGACGAAGCAGTTGCATGATATATAGGGTATCAGCACAAAATATCAGTATTCTGAAGAACATCGTAATACCAGAATTTACATTCAAATGCATGATGTCCATTTGCCAGCAGTTACTTGGAAAAGCTGTCTACTTGTTCCATGGATACCATCAATGCCTACTTTTATTTAAAAACTCTTCTTTTGATACTTTCTCTAGAACATGCTTTGGTTCTTTATAACACTCTCAACAGTGGTAAATCTTCTTTTGAGGGTGAGTTTGATAAAGATTGTAAGAAGTAAATTAGAGCCAGTTCGGTGAATGAAGATAATCTGCTTCACTACATGTTCTTCATAATATGCTTATTATATGTTGGGTCAGATAGGACAAACGATGTGTCTGATTTCTCAAGGGACTACACAAGGCAATTCCAAAACATTACACAAATGTGTATGTCAATGATGTCATTGTTGAAATAAATTTAGCTGTATTTCTTAACACAGATGCCACATAGATTTGGGGAAGAATTTCTACAATTTGGATGTGTGACTCTTCAGGTTATTGAAAGCACATAGTAGAACAAGCAGTGGGGTCGAAAGAAAAGACAGAGAGGTGGGTAGCACTGCAACAGATGGAAATTCCTCCTCTTCACTATAATGCATGACTGGGTCCTCTCTTCTCAATTTTCTTACACTTGTTTTTTCCAACTTTCCGGAAAAAATGTCCATAAGCACAGGCTAAATTTCCTTAACCTTTGGATGGTCTCAATAATTTATTCCCTTTTATTAGTTCAGTTTTATAAAAAGCACTCCTTCTTAGGAGAAAATTTTAATTGAGTACATAACACTTTATTTAAAAACCACACAGCAAATAATTTGCCAGGTTACATGATTTGGCAATTTGTAAAGTTAAAACATTTGGTGATCCACAGCTAAACTCTCCTAATGTTGAAGGATCGAATGAAACAATAAATGTGAAAGCAATTTTTTATGTTAAAAAATTTTTAAAGCTTTATAATGTAAGGTGCTTTTAAAGTAACAAGAAATGGTTTTTAACCTGAAGGGCCTCTACACTGGAGAGATGGGAACTTTCATTAAGTGTTTGAGGAAATTTGTGTGAATAAGTTTCTAGAAGGCAATCTGGCAATGCATGTCAAAATGTGCATAACTTTTGATCCCCAAACAACAATTCACTTTAGGAATTTGCCAAGGAAAATAAATGGACCAGTGTTGGAAGATTTGGCTAAAAGGAAATGTATTGCAGCTTTGTTTATAGTAGTGAAAATGTAAAGCACACAAAACCCCTAAATTTATGTTAATATGGAATCAGTTAAATATAACGCAATATGTACATTCAGTGGAATAATCATCAATGGTAAAAAGGATGCAGTTATTGATTCTAAAGATCAATATGCACATATATGTGAAAGTTAAAGCCAATTATGAGCTAGATACATATCCCATTTTATATTTTATACTATATGGGGAAAATAAACCTTCAACGATGTGTCACAAATGTTATCAGCGGTTTTATCTCACCTGAGATAAAACCATTACAGGTGAAGTTTTTCTTTCTTCTTTTTTTCTTGTCTGTCTTTTCTCATTTTTCCCCCAGTAAGCATGTATTTGTAAAAAATATATATATATTAGAAGTAATATTGCATAGAGTGGATTCTGTCCCCATACTGCCTGAGTTTGAATTTCAATTTTTCCTTTATTGGAAAAGTAAGAGACAGTGTCTCTCTCTGTCACCCAGCCTGGAATGCAGTGGTATAATTTCGGCTCACCTCAGCCTCAACTTGACCAGCTCATGCAATCCTCCCACCTTAGCCTCCTGAGTACAGGCACACCCCACCATGCCTGGCTAACTCATTATTATTATTATTTTGTAGATACGGGGTCTCCTTATGTTGCCTAGGCTGGTCTCAAACTCCTGGGCTCCAGTGATCCACCCAGTTTGGCCTCCCAAACTGCTGAGATTACAGGCATGAGCCACCACACCCAGCCCAATTTTTCCTTTTAAATAGGTATAAATGTACCTGTAAAATGCATTACCTACTTCATCAGGTTATATGGAGGATTAAATGTGGTAATATTTTAAGGTAATTTTAAAATATGCACATGGCAAACATTATATAAATATTTGTTATTCAGTAGTTAGAAAAACAATGGTCTTATTTCCATTTTGAGAAAACGTTAATCAGTATTTAAACTTTTTATACGCAAATTAGCAAAGAAGACAAGATATTGTCATAGATGTTAGCAATTTTAAATGAGGCCCATACAAAACAACAAAACTGAAAAGAAAAGCAGCTCACTGTTACCCAACTTACTGAATCGAGGTAGTTAAATACACAGGCCCTTAAGGCAGAATGGGACTGGGTTCTAAGCTTAATATCCGTACACACAGCTCTGAGACCTTGGCAACCTCCTATACCTCACAATCTCCTATACCTCAGATTCCTCGCCTGTAAAAAATGAAGACAACATAAGGCACTAGACATAATAGAAACCAGTGGTCTTACAGGGCTCTGCCATAGATTACTTAAAATAAACTATATGAAGCATCTAGCATGTTGACTAGCAATTAATAAGATGTTTATTAGTGTTAGCTATTACTATTATCATTACCAATTACTGCTCTTTAAAATAAGTCAGAAACCGAAATGGGTTTGAGAAAATATCACAGAGGCTAAAACCCCAAGATGAGACAGACTGTCAAAACAGGGCCAACAGAAGATCCTAAGAAGGAAAAAAAAAAAGCAATATCTGATCCAACAGATGTTGCACAGCAATGAATGCTGAGATATCAGAGAGCAGGGATTCCAGCTCAAGCATAAAACTTGAGGAGACACTCAATTAGAAGGACTCTAAAGATAACAATAGAAAAGGTGAATAATCATTTTATCCACACGATACCCTGTATGGTTGGTATTCTTGTCCCTGTTTTACAGAGAAGACAGATTCAGAAAGGATAAATACCTTGTTTAAACTTCTACAGAGAGAGACCGTGTGTGTGTGTGTGTGTGTGTGCGTGTGCATGTGCATGTGTGTGTGCGCGCGCGTGTGTGTGTGTCAGGATCCTAGGCCAAACCTCAGAGAGAACCTGTGTTCTGTGCAGATGTCTTGTAACCCTTCTGGTAGTCCTGCAGTAGCTATCATTCACAGGCAGAGTAAATAAGAACCCACTTAGCAAAAATAAAGTATTATGGGGTGGTAATAGAGTTCAAGTTCAGATTCAGAGCCCAAGATGCAGACGGTTGAGCTTCCAAACTAGGGTCTGTCTGTATCACTGCAGTGGCCAAGCCTAGATTAAGTGAGAACCCATATATAAGTGATACCAGCTGAGGAGACCAGAGAGGTGGCATAAGAGGGTTAAACGGGCCAGACCTGTTACCTTGATTTATTTGTAGCACTTTCTAATACGTATGCAACATTTTCGTAACACAATGAGGTTTCTTCTCTTGTACAACTCAATTCCAACAGTATGTGAATCAAACTCAAAGGCAACTTCTACATTTTTCTTTTCATTTCAGGAAGAAAAAATACAAACAGCAGGCAAATCCCAGAGAGTGTGACTATAGGTGGGAGGCTGGACTAGACACTGTATCGGTAAGGCGGGGTCTCATACTAACATTCTGTTTATTGCCCTCTCATTTCCACTTTCTGCTTAGGCCAAAAAATGGGCACTGTGATTTTGATTTTCAGACATTTTCAACAATGTATTAATTCCCGGGGTGGCCAATAGAGGGCAGACGATCTCTTCTTCTAGACCTCCATCAGAAATACTTTATAATTCCTGGTTCCTTCCAGACCTGTTCCCTGACCCCCCCGACCCCTCCTGCACCCCAGCTTCGATGACTCCCTCCTGCCCCTACCATCCCTTTCAAGTACTGATTTTGAGGTATTTACTAAAACCAAGAGAAGGGCTGCAGACAATATTCAAATATCTTTTTGTCTGTAATTCTTCACTCTCTCCATTTTTGAACTCATTCATGCATGCATTTTTATAAGTCCTGCCCTCTCCAATGAGCTGACAAGCTAATTGGGTTCAGAGTTATTTAAATAACTATTTATAATGCAACATGACAAATGCTGCAAGCAGAGGTACTTACAAATGCTGTAGAACAGATAAAGAAGCTCAAGAAGGCTTCCCAGAAAGAGAGGCATTAAACCATATTTCATGTGTGGCTCTAATTCTTAACATTCGTTCATGACTTTCAGGGTCCATTCAATTTCAGGGTAATTCTTCCTAGTCCACTTTCACCCGTGACACCTGATTGTCATCATGTTGGGCTTGCCCGAACTCTTTCTATAACCTCAGTCTGGTCTCAGAAGATAAGAAAATACTTTTGTATTTGAGCCTCAATATCATTGCCTCGGCTTCTCACTACCTTATTACCATCTCTCCTGGATCCCAGAGAAGAAAGAGCTGTTTCATAACTGAGCTCCTGATTCACACACTGGTTTCAGAAAAGCTGCCAGGACCTTGCATGTTTCTCATATGCCACCAGTTACTGGCTTCAAGGAATCCTATTTTCTCTATTGCTTCTATTACTATTAATTCTATGGCAAAGGGCATGTGTAATGTAACTTGATTTTTTTTTTCTTTTTGAGCTGATACAATCATCTTCGTCTTAAAGAATCTCCCCAGTCCTTTCTAAACCTGACTTGAATTCCTGTGAGAAGTCAACCTTTCTCATTTTGTATCTGTCCATCTACCTTCCAGATGGTTCTACCTCTGAAGTCCCAGGAACAACGAATAGTCATCTCCATATTATCCTTTGCCTGTGCTCATCTGTAGCTTTCCTTAATCCTTAATATATCCCCTTAAAAATAAATAGAAGCTAAACTTTGACAATGTTTATTACCTCCTTCTTTCCTAACTACAGTAGCTTTCTCACTTCTGCCTTTTTCTCATCACCTGACCTTGGCTTTTCCTGTCAGGTCCTACAATGTTATCTGCTACATTTTAATGTCTTTATACTTGCATTTGAACAGAAATACAGATAACCTCCTCTGCAAGAGTGGAAGGGACCTTTTAACACAGAGCAATGATGACAGTTCGTTGGCAAATCCCACAGTGAAGTGCTGCTGCCTTGTTTGGTGACAAGAAAGAACAATGTTTAACAATGTGTATTTTATTTCTCTTCAGTTTTTTTGTTTGTTTTTCTTTTCTTTTTTCTTTTGAGACACAGTCTTGCTCTGTTGCCCAGGCTGAAGTGCAAGGACACAATCTCGGCTCACTGCAACCTCCACCTCCTGGGTTCAAGCGATTCTCCTGCCTCAGCCTCCTGAGTAGCTAGGATTACAGGCACGCACTACCACGCGCAGCTAAATTTTGTATTTTTGATAGAGACAGGGTTTCACCATGTTTCACCATGTTGGCCAGGCTGGTCTCAAATTCCTGACCTCGAGTGATCTGCCCACCTTGGCCCTCCCAAAGTGCTGGGATTATAGGCATGAGCCACCACGCCCAGTCTCTTCGGTTTTTCTAATAGAAAACCTAGCATATTTTAAATGATTTTGCCACTTAACACTTATTATGGACCCTGTGGGTATGAGGGCCTTTGGAGATCATCTAATCTGACCTCCCACACAACTGCAGGAATTATTTCATTGCAACAACTCTTTAAACCCCTCTAGAAAATGCAGTGCTCACTCCCTTTTCCACTGTTGAACATCTTCCTCGTGGCCCTATAATAATCAGTGATAATTCATAAGCCTCTTCCTCTCCTTCGACAAAGAAATATGACAGGAGAAATGTTTAGTTTCTGATGCCAATCATGGGGGAATATTCCACTGGTAACTCTGGCTTTTGGATTCAGGATTAGAGAGAGTGGTTAAACTAAAATATTTATCATAAGTATAAATTTGTTCCACAAACATAAAATTTCAAAGGTAGCTTTGTTTCCTCTTTCCTTGCACTGCCAGCTATTAACTTTGGGTTCATTAGTCACGATTTTCAGAATCCACTTGGCTGCCACCTTCCTGCAGCCAGATCATCTTGGATCAGAGGGTGGGCCAGCCATTCCCACTTCACACCTGCCACGGGATCGATTTTTCCCCCCATTGACCACAGTCATTTTTTTTGTCAATTAATTAATGTTATTCACTTTGGTACCCATCTTGTGAATGGCAGGCCACTACGGAGCGGATTACTACTTCACATCCCATCAGTGACAAAGCCATCATGACGAGGACCTTTTCTGACAACCACTGAAGAGAAACCATCTCCACACGGTGCATTTTGCATCACTTCCGTTGCTTCTTTACCTGATTTATCACAAAGACTATGTACCACACATCTTCTTTATTAATGCATTGACAATGAAGACAATGAACACCCACCACTTTTGTCCATGAACTGAGAAAGAAAACGGCAATGTCATATGGCATTCATGGTGCATGAGATCTACGGGTATAGTGTCACGTCAAGGCGTGTAGTAATCCAATCTTCGGCCTTACTCCAGGGAGAAAGATTCAGCTTTGTTACTTTCCAGTCACTCCCTCCCGTAACACAGCACCTTGGCGCAGACAGCAGAGCGACAAAACCCAGAATGAGGACAGTTAAAATTCAACTCAAGCTACAGCCATCCCAACAGTCCTCCCCAGCTCCCGCGGAATATTTACCAAGACCGTTTAAAGCACTTAATTAATTCACTTCAGCTTCGCTGGAGAGGTCTCAGGGTTCCCGAGACTCCATTACATAATATCTTTTACAAAGTCTATTCCCAGCTCGAGTGGAAGATGGATTCTCATCCAGTGTGCGGAGGTTCCATGCCTTTGCTTCCCTTTCCCGGGGTTCGATCCGGCAGATACCCTCCCGAGGCTGCAGCCATCGCCCCGGCCCCGAGCTTCTGGGGTCCCCGCCACTCTTCGAACTCCAATCTGGCCCCGAAGGTGCAGGCGCCTCGCCCTCCTGGCTCCCAGGCCGGCCGCCGCGGCCACGGTGCCAGCGAGCGCCCGGGACACCGCGACTCTCGCTGCTTGCTGGGTGCGCCCCAACCCTTCCGCAGCGCGCCCGCGGTGCCGGGGCCAGAGCCGCGGCTCGGTGGCAGGGCCGGTTCGGTGCGCCGGGCTCGGGGAGGAGGAGACCGAGAGGAGGAGGAGGCGTGTGAGGGAGGAAGGGCCCGGCCGCCCGAGAGGGGGAGGGGGAGGGGGAGGGGGCCGGCCGGGCCGTGGAGGGGGTGGGGGGGGCAGCCAATGAGCGGCGCGCGGCGCTGGGGCGGGGGGGGGGGGGGGGGGGCGGGGGGGGGGGGGAGGATGGGGGAGGGCGCAGCCCGAGCGGCGGAGGCTCCAGCCATAAACAAGCGCCCGGAGGAGCGGCGCAGGAGTGAGGCGAGCTGGGCGCGCAGAGCGGACGCCGCGGATCTAGTGCTGCGCCACCGCGCCCACTCGGCAGCTCGGGAGGCGGGGACCGGCCCGGAGGCTGCGCCGCTGCGGGGCCGGCCGACTCGGAGGAGGAGAGGGAGGAGGCGCCGCCAGCCCGGGCTGGAGCCGAGCGCAGCAGCCACCGCCGCCGCCGCGCCAGAAGTTTGGGTTGAACCGGAGCTGCCGGGAGGAAACTTTTCTTTTTTCCCCCCTCCCTCCCGGGAGGAGGAGGAGGAGGAGGGGAAGCCGCCGCTGCCGCCGGCGCCAACGCTAGTGGGCTCGGGGTCGGCGCGGCCCGCAGAAGGGGCGGGGGCCTCGCCCCGCGAGGGGAGGCGCGCCCCGGGGGCCCCGAGAGGGGCGGTGAGGACCGCGGGCTGCCGGTGCGGCGGCGGCGGCGCGTGTGCCCCGCGGAGGGGAGGGCGCCCGCCCCGCTCCCGGCCCGGCTGCGAGGAGGCGGCGGCGGCGGCGCAGGAGGATGTACTTGGTGGCGGGGGGCAGGGGGTTGGCCGGCTGCGGGCACCTCCTGGTCTCGCTGCTGGGGCTGCTGCTGCTGCTGGCGCGCTCCGGCACCCGGGCGCTGGTCTGCCTGCCCTGTGACGAGTCCAAGTGCGAGGAGCCCAGGAACTGCCCGGGGAGCATCGTGCAGGGCGTCTGCGGCTGCTGCTACACGTGCGCCAGCCAGAGGAACGAGAGCTGCGGCGGCACCTTCGGGATTTACGGAACCTGCGACCGGGGGCTGCGCTGTGTCATCCGCCCCCCGCTCAATGGCGACTCCCTTACCGAGTACGAAGCGGGCGTCTGCGAAGGTACGGCCGCCCGCTGCGGGCCCCCTCCCACCTGGCCCGCGCCGCCCCCTCGGCGCTGCTTGCGCCGAACAAAGTTTGGCCGAGACTTTCTGGAGGAAAGAGGGCTCCGCGGGAGGAGGGGCGGCCGCCGCCCCCGGGAGAGTGCCCCCGCGGCCCTGCGTTCCCTCTCCCTGCTCACCCCGACGCTTAGGCAGCCGCGGGCGAGGTTGGGTATGGTGGGTGGGGGCGAGCGAGTGGAGGATCGCTCCTGTCCCCGCACTGACGCCCACACGTGTGGCCGTTCCAGCTGGGACTGGGTGGCCCGGCCTTGCACCCCGAGATGGGGGCTCCGCGCGCGGGGGACACTGCGGATTCTGGCGCGCGCGAGCCCCTCGGGGAGCCCGTCCCTACCGCCCTCCCCGCACTGGCGCAGTGTGGCACCGTGAGCTGCACACCGGCCGCGAAAGTCCGTTTTCTGTTGGCGGAGGAGACGTGTCTCCAGCTCGCACTCCCCGAGTGACTCTTTTATTATTTTTTCCTTGAGCTCTTTTTTCACCCCCTTCCTCCTCCTCCGCACATAAATCAGTTTCAGCCTCGGAATATGTCAGCCCAGGGGAAGTTACACATGGTGGTTACTCAGTTATTTGCCCATTGAAAACGGTCAAAGGCTTTCTCTCCTGAAAGGAAAAGGGGGTGGGGGTTGCACCTGGGAGTGAAAAGTTCTTGCTATTAGTGGCTGCTTTTTAATAGCAGATATCCGCGTGTTTCCTATCGTGTTGCCGGTTCCTCCTTTTTGTTTGTTTGACAGCGGGGATTGTTCTGCTGGCTTCTCCAGCACACATTGTGTTCCGCGGTGTTGAGATTGACGGAGGGAGAAAGAGATTAGATTAGTGGAGTCTTTCTCGTTGGGAAGCCAATGTTAGTGCGTGTTGGCCTTAATCTCTGCCCGCTTGCTTCGGCCTTCAGGGTGCCTGGTGTGGTTTGGGGTCTAGAGGGAGGCAGTGAGTTATTTTGATGTGGCTAACGGGGGCAGGGTTCGGTGAGCATCAGTTAAAAGTGGGATCCCTGCTCGGGCTGACGTTGGGCTGACGATGCTGTTCCGGGGGCATCCTGGCGAGTGAGCAGAGCGCACGCAGCAGCCTCGTTTCTGGGGAGGCGGCGAGGAGGGACGGGCGCCCTCTGCCCGGCGTGCCTTCCTCACTGCTCACAGTCAGCACAGTCCAGGGAACGGTTTATTCTGAAGCATCTGTGTGTGTGTGTGTGTGTTTAGTATGCTGGGATACTGAAAAAGGAAGGGACAGCCTTAAGGATAAAAATGCATCTATTAAAAGGCTACAGTGCTGTGATTCTCTCTCAATACACACAGACATACACATAGGTACTTATTTATACCTGTCTAGTTTTAGAGTTTGGGCAGTTCAGGAAAATAGGGGAGGCCTTTCTGGTTTGGAAGCTAGTGGGCAGTGATGAGTGAAGGGAACTCTTCTCAGAGGGGAGGGACTTGCTTTGCTGCACACATAAGACATTGGGTTAGAAGAGTTCGTTTGCCTGAAGTACAAAAAAGCCTCTCACCTGATATTGTCCCCTTTTATAACTTGTTTTTATGCCTTACCTCAGGAAAAATGGCCGAGATTAACTTCTGATATCATTTTATGTGTTTTGACTTTGGGAATTCTGAATGACCTAGACTAAAAGATGCATCTTTGAACCCTGCCATTTGAAGTGTAGAACTTAATCCAGCCTCTCGTAAATCTGAAAAGAACAAGCAACATGAAACACAGTTAAATGCAGTGGAAACTGCTGTGCTCCGAGAAGGACTTTTGCAGGTTCTGAAGATTCTAACCCTTGTTTTGTTTCTTCTTAGTCTGTTTCTGGTGAAGGAAATGCTCAGGGAACATTTACAGTAATCGAGTGTTTTGGCAGCAATATCCCATGTCACAGTATAGAGTTATTTTGGCAGTTTGGTGAGCCTTTCATTCCTCTGAAATGATGTGATCCCTCATAGCTTCCTTTTTTCTGGTAACACCCTGTGTGCTTGGTATTCGCTTTGAAATGCTTGGAAGGGTTTGTTGACATGATTATATCTCAATTAGTTTCTCTAGAAACACTTTTTAATTTGGAGGCCTGTTTTCAACTATCAGTATTGTGTGTCCAGGGCACTTCATTTAAAAAAAAAAAAAATACTGAAAACAGCAGTCAACTTGCATTCTAAATCTGTGAAACCAAAGTAAGGACAGTGTTACCTGGCATGATATAATGGTTGGATTTAGACAAATATTTTCAGTCGTGTGTTCAAAATTTCAATGTTTTCACTTAACGGCAAGATTTATGGAAAGCATGGGATAAGTGATACCCCAACCTCCCCCCCACCGCCATTTTTTGAGAAAGAATTAGAGGAGTCTTTAGATGTCAGCAGTTACCTAGAAGGTATTGATTATCTCTTGTTTTTCTGTGAGTTTACAAGAAATTTCTGAATGGCCAGTGTTTCCCTCAGTTTCCATTTTTATTCAGAAATTCACGTGGTGAAGCATGGTTATCATAACTAACATGAATAGGAATCAATACATTTTATTCATGTTGAAGTCTCTTTTGCTGCAATTTTTGCACTAAAATGACCCCTACTGGTTGTATCTGTTAATGAAAACTCTTGAAAACTTCTTATTTAATTGGCTACATTGTAAAAACATATTGCATGGTATAGAAATATTATCATGACTAATCTCCCTGCTTTCAATGACATAATTTAAATACAAATTATATTCTCTGTTAGCCAGCTTGCAGTAATTTTTAGCTGTGTTTACTCTCATACTGGTTTTGTAGGGGAAAGAAATTCCGTTTTTAACTGCAGTTCACAAAATGAGTTAGATAAATCATGGGCAGAAATGAGCGCCTTTCAGCTTGTGGCTCACTGCCTTAGGTTTTTAAGGCATGCTGGCCCAGTTGGCTCTCAGTAAAAGTACATTGAATAAATGGAAGAACAATCCTATCCATAGAAAGAATGCTGAAGGAAAAAAAATTTTTCTGAATAATTAAATAATGTGATGAGTTGTGTCCTGTGCACCATGTGAGATGTACACTTGGATTTCTTTTCAGCATTGTTTAGATTGTTATTAAATAAATTCTGATTTAATTATTCCTTTTGTGATGGGGGCTGGGGTGGTAAGTGCATTTGAAAAATTGAGCGTGGAGTCTGATACCTAAAAGTTTTTTCTCTACTTTCTCTCAGTCTAGAAAGTGCTTTTTGGGACTTGGGAGGATGCAGGTCTCTTTCCTCTTTCCATTCATCTGCTGAGATCTCCTGTTGCTCTTTGCAGCATCCTAACTGGCCTGTTTTCTTGGCCATACTGCCTGCCTCCAGGAAAATCACCTAGAAGCCAGAGAAACAAGCGTGGATCCTGAACCCCGGAGAAGGAAATCTGGATGGAAAACATCTTTGGAGGATTGAAGGCAGAGTTTTGAAAAATTAACGAAGTGAGATTTTCTAGAAAGAAGGTTTTGATTGGACAGTGAGATTTATATTTTGAGCTAAGGGGCTGAGAGCCATTTCTTCTCCCATGTGTAATAGCACTTTATGCTTCTGTAAGGAGTGATGCAAGGTGGAGAGCATGACCAATTTCTCTGGGCAGTTAAAGGCAGATGGTGATTTGTTTTGGCAGTTTGTACGGACAGAGGACAGAGTGATTAGGAACCAAGTGGAGACTGCTTGAGTCCCATTGTTCCGAGGACTCTGTTGTATTAGATTCAGGTGATAGCTATATCAGATAAGCACCAGCTTTTTTCCTGGTGAGTATTTACTGAGTAGCTTCATCTTTTAGAACTTAGCATTCCATGTTTTTCGCCACTGCTGTCTAAAAACGACCTCTTTCAGAATGTAATCCTTTTATTTCCCCCAGGAATTTTAACGTTTCCTTTTACCCATTTTTCATTGGACAGTGTGTAGAGAACTAAGTATGTGTAGTGGGGTACTTACAGCAAAAAACAGAATTTTGTTTCCTGAAACTTGCCATGCAAAGTTTCTTTGCTTATCCCTGGACGACAGTCAGTGAAGATGATGGCTGCTTGGAAGAAAATGTGTGCAGGATCTGCTCCAGAGAGCAGGCTGCAGGAGGCCAGATAATGAACCCAAACATTTCGTTCTGCACAAGCCACGTGGAAACCGCTCTCACCACTCTGTAGTAAGTAGGGCTTGAAGTTAAGAGTCCACGAATTTTAATTTACAAATTAAGTAACGGGAGAGGGGGGCAAAATATCAGCTTCTATAGTTAGAAAAATTAAGCTCTTGGATTTGTTTTCGAATAATGGGTTTCATTTTTCCTCTCAGAAGTCCTTAGGTAGGGAGGGAGCCCTTAGATCCCAGAGAGAAACAAGCAGAGAGCCTATAACATTATGTTAACAGGGAATGGGAAGAGAAACCAACGAAGTAAACAAGGAAATAATTAGTTCCTCTCAAAAGTAAATATTGACAAAACATGGAGAGACCAGCTATTCACTGCACTTAAATAAATGACAGGACTCAGTGACCTTCACTTTGATTGCCAGGCTTATAGAATCTTCACTGTTACCAAGGAGTCCTGTCACATAAAACACTTGGCAAAGGGCACATGGATTGCGTATTATCAGAATGGCAAAAATAGCAAGTCTGAAGATAGTTGTTGACATTCACACATATTGAACATTGACCAGGAAAATCTCCAAGATGTTGGCGGTAGGGTTGTAAGCAGTCAGATTAATGTATGAAGAAAACTGAACAGTCCTTAATCTGTGTGGGCATTACATCCATTTGTAGGATGTATTTGGTGACTTGGTACAGGTTTCTATGTTTTGTGTGGCTTGTTGAAGATGCGATGACCTGGATGAATGAATGAA
This sequence comes from Theropithecus gelada, assembly GCF_003255815.1. Classification (NCBI taxonomy): domain Eukaryota; kingdom Metazoa; phylum Chordata; class Mammalia; order Primates; family Cercopithecidae; genus Theropithecus; species Theropithecus gelada. Next base: position 56,747,435 of record NC_037681.1, read on the forward strand.
CAGCTGGGTGAGGCAGGGGACGGCATTATGAAGTTGGGGGATGTATTATAGATGAAACAGATGACCCTAAGGAGGTAACGAGGGGGTGGACTAAAGAATGACAAATGGGAGAAGGGAAAATATTGAATTCATCTTAGGGCAACTATATCATCCTTTGAAGAATAATCCAAAACACATTCCAGACATTAATTGTGAAATTCCTGAAAAATGTGGGTGTGCTTAACATCTCCCAGGCTATGGTGCAAGCAGAGATGATAGTGTTGCTTTAGCCTGTAAATACAAGAGGGTGGGAGGTGGTAAAATGAGTGGAAGGGAAATATGTTTAGTGAAGCGGGTTCCTGTAACACTGTGTTCCGTATGGCACGTTTGGTATCAGGATTTTGGAGATGCCCCAGTAAAGCTCATTTAATTATTTGAGGGAGAAACAGTAGACTAGCCGAGCATGCATGAATAACACATTGAAAGCTTTCCTTCTCAGAGGTCTAATTCTGCAAAGCTGCATTTTCAAAGATCTGACTTGCCTTTGCATGGAAATCAGCCGCTCATTCATTGGTCTTCTATGCTGTACAAGGCCTTCTGCTGGGGTGAAGGGGAAACTGGGGAGCCCAGGGACCTCTCAGACGTATCCTTTGCTCTGTACGCTCTTAAGATAAGAAAGACTGCAAAAAGTCTATATAATAATGTAAATTCAAGCCAAGTAAAAGTGATTTTGCAAGTCTGTGTATGATTAATTGGCTAGTGAAATATATGGATAAAATTAGTTGTAGGAATCAGAGCATCTGAAGTGATCTCTTCAGGCTCTGGTGGCAAAGCAGAAAAGGGGAATTTGAATTTGAACTAGGTTTAGAAGTATGAGTAGTAGCCCTTTCTTTTGGCGGGGGAGGTGATCCTGCCCATTATCCTTAGAGCCTGTGCAATTTGTCTCAGAGTGTTTCTCAACATCTAAGAATGAAGCTGCATTCTTAATGCTTTAGTAGCTGTGCTTCAAAATAGCAAGTTTCCTTTTGAGAGTGATTTTTCTCTTTGTTCTAGCTTGTTTCACTAGTTGGATAAGTGTGGGCAGTAAACTGGGAGGTGTCCCTTTATCAGCACCTCTCAGCTTCACCCACCCTGCTGCTTGCCCTGGGCAGTAGCCTGGTCACATCTTTGAAAACCTCTGTTTACTCAAGACCTCCTAAGTCAAGACACAGGAATGGTTGAATATACCTCTATGTGAGAATACCCTCAAGGTAAACACTAAACTCTCAGGTGTTTTATCTTGGGCCCACATGAAAAAAATAAATGTTTTTAAAGAACCTATTTTCCTTTGTTGTAAAGTGAACAGGTATCAATTCCTTACCTCCCTCCTCCAGCCCCAGTTAATTCCCCATGTGAAAATACCTATATGCTGACAGAAAAGTGTAATGTTCAGGAACTTGGGGCCGGCTGGCTGTGGTGGCTCATGCCTGTAATCCCAGCACTTTGGAGGGCTGAGGCAGGTGGATCACCTGAGGTCAGGAGTTCAAGACCAGGCTGGCCAACATGGTGAAACCCTGTCTCTACTAAGAATACAAAAAAATTAGCTGGGCGTGATGATGGGCCCCTGTAATCCCAGCTACTGGGGAGGCTGAGGTGGGAGAATTGCTTGAACCCAGGAGGCGGAGGCTGCAGTGAGCTGAAATCGCACCACTGCACTCCAGCCTGGGCAACAAAGCGAGACCCTATCTCAAAAAAATAAATAATTTTTTAAAAAAGTAGAACTTGGTTTCTGGAGTCAAATCTGCATTCTGCTTCTGTGTGTCTCAGTTTTCTCATCTGTGTAGTCAGGGTAATAATAGGGTTGCTAGGACTCAGTGCATCCCTAAGAAGCAGTTAAAAGAATGACTGACATGTGGAACATGCTTCCTAACAAGGCTCCTAACCAGTATAAGTGAAACAATTTTAGGTGGGTTCAGTCTCTTGTTCAACTTGATCCTCATCTACCTCAGTCATTAATTGTAAGCAGTTAAGGAGGTTGGGCTCTTAGAAAGAGAGCAAATTGTTACTGAATTCAGCAGTTGTCACTGTCCCAGCCCCCACCCCCATGAGTATTTTTTTATACCTTGTCTAAATAATTTCTACAAAGTTTGTATGTTTTGAGTAATGCTTTAGGTCAGATACTATTTTGCATTGATTTGTAGGAATTATAAATGTAACCATTTGTCTGGGAGCAAATAATTAAAAATATTTACTTTGGGGAGGAGGTAGAGGACCTAGATGTACTATAATCAGCAATGTGCACTTTGCTTCACATTATATTCTGGGAGGAAATTTTGCTTCTAGCTCCTGAGTGTGCACCCTGATGACCACTGCAGGATTTGGCCTGGCTTGAGCAAAGAAACAGCTTGTACTGACACAGCTTGACGCCATGGGGGCTGTGGTTCCAACCTGCTGCTGCAGTTGGTATAAACGAGGCAAAACCAGAGGTCAGAGGATTATCCATTCCTCTGTTCTTTTTCTAGCTCTACCTGTTTTCCAGCCATTCTTCTGCCTGCAAGTATTTACTGAGCATCAGCTATGGGTCTTGTCGCTGTGCTATACAGTAGTGACACCACTTGTATAAGCCAGTTTTCCTGTTAGTTGTCGGGACCTCCTAGGTTTGCTGTGGGGGTTAAATGAGATAAAACTGTGCTTCTAAAATTTTAGTGTGCACACAAATCACCTGGGTATTTAAAAATGCAAGTTCTGATTAAGTTAGTCTAGGGTGATGCCTGTGATTCTACATTTCTAACAAATTCCTGGCTGATGCCAGTGTCGCTGGTGCCAGGACCACACTTTAAGTAGAAAAAAGCTAGTACCTATGTATACAGCATGTATCACAGAGTATGGCATATTAAAAGACCTGATAAATGTTACCTGCTATTATAGTCATTATTTTTCAGCCAAAATAAGATATGGGCCTTGTTTTCACACAGGCCATGGTCTGATGGTAAATTGGAAAAACAGACAATTCATTACAATCCAGTTCAGTAAGCCATGAGATACGGAAGTGTCAAGCATGTCAAGAGCAAGTAAGAGGAACTGTCACCCAAATCTGACTACCAGGAAAAGTTTAGTGGAGGATGCAGCAACAAGAAAGACCTGGGGGTCTCCTCTCCTCCCTCCTTTTTCCTGCACTTCTTGTGCAGGATGTTTTAGGAAAAAGAAAATAGGGCTTGGGGCTAGGCAAACCTGCGTTGAAATCTTAACTCTGTTATTTTTTTGATTGTGAGGTCAGCTTGTTTAGTTTCTCTGAGCTTCAGTTTCCTTGTCTGTGAAACTGGAATATTAATAGCTTTCTGTTAGGTAAATATTGTAGTGAGGATTAGAGATTTATATATATGATTACATAGATGTGTATATAAGATTATATATGTGTGTATGTATAGTGTGTGTGTATACACTAGTTTCTGGTACCAGATAGATTTTTTTAAAATAATATTAATTTTAATTTCCATTCTATTTTCTGTCCTTTCTCATTTTCCCCTTTGTTAGGTTTCTCTGTAAGTTTAAAAATTTACTTTGTGGACACACATCTCTTCAAAGGGGTGGGGATTTCAAGGGGGAATTCAAATGTCAGATGTTTGTCAAAGAGAAAAGAACCGTGAAGTACTGAGAACAGGGGGCTGGGAGTACAGGGCCTGCGGACCAAGGAAGCATGCATTGGTTTGATCCCGTGCAACTACAATTCCCAGCACCTTTGGCATTTCAGCAGAATGTGAACACTTGCTTGATTTTGTGCTTTGAGCCCCTACATCCAAAGAGCTATTTCAAATTAATATTTATTCTAAAAATGGCCTTTTTCATATATATATACTTTAAGTTCTAGGGTACATGTGCATAACGTGCAGATTTGTTAAATATGTATACTTGTGCCATGTTGGTGTGCTGCACCCATCAACTCGTCATTTACATCAGGTATAGCTCCCAATGCAATCCCTCCCCCCTCCCCCGTCCTCATAATAGGCCCCAGTGTGTGATGTTCCCCTTCCCGAGTCCAATGGCATATGGTTTTATAACAGTGAATTAAATTTCATTTTATTGTTAGAAATTTCTGAGGATTTCTGGACATTACTGGAGACGTTGGAGACCCCAAGGATATAGCCAGGCCAGGTTGATAGATCTCACTGAGGTTACGGAAGGAAACAGCAGCTAGCGTAGCCGGTTCAGAGACCACTGTGGGCTTGGGAATGAGCAGGAGAGGGTGTGAGGGCCAGAGGCCATCTGTGTTGCTTTTCTCTCTCCCAGTCATTCTAGCCATCTTTGATGTGCGCTAATACTTCAGGTTGGCCGTGGATTTGCACTGTCTCTAGGAAGTCTTTGTGATATAGTATAGTGTGGGGTAGGGCGAACACCTAGAATCAAATAATGTTACTATATCTTTAGTTCTTAGTGTAGGTATGGTCCCATTTTAGGAGAACAGAACTATGTATTCCTTTTTTTTTTTTTTTTTGAGACAGAGTCTCACTCTGTCGCCAGGCTGGAGTGCAGTGGCGCGATCTCGGCTGACTGCAACCTCTGACTCCCTGGTTCAAGCGATTCTCCTGCCTCAGCCTCCTGAGTAGCTGGGATTACAGGCATGTGCCACCATGCCAAACTACTTTATGTATTTTTAGTAGAGACGAGGTTTCACTACGTTGGCCAGGATGGTCTCCTGACCTTGTGATCTGCCCACCTCGGCCTCCCAAAGTGGGATTACAGGCGTGAGCCACCGCACCTGGCTCAGAACTACATTTCCTTAACTGTGACTCTTTCCTTTGTGACTGAAAATAAGTATCATTTTTATCCAGTAAATGTTGGCTGAGAATTCGTAAGGTATATGCTTTAAATTGGCTTTTGTAGAACAAGGAGAGAGAACTTGATGAAGAGAAAAATCCTTGGAATCAGTGGTTTATGACTTTTTTTTTTTTCCTTTTTGATGACTGAACCTTATTATCGCATAGTAGAAATTGGATTTTCTTCCAGAAACTTCTTTAGTACCTCTCATTTGTAGCACTTTTATCAAGAATGCTAGTATTCAGGCATGTAACCTACAAACAAAATGAGAAAGACGTCAGAATAACACCATAATTCAGACTATCCTGAGAACATTTATCTTCTGAATATTTTAAGAAAGAAAATTAAGTGTTAATTATATTGTATGGTGTTGTCATTTTATACTTCAAGTTCCTGAGAAGAGAATTTGAACAGTTTGCTATTTGGAAATTTTAGCAACCAGCTACCTTGCCTGTGGAACTAAAGTTTAAAAAAAAGGAGAGGGAGTAGATGGTGGTCCATAGGCTGTAACTAGAAACTTTGCCTGTCTTATTTAGCATTTCAAAACAAAAACCATAAACAAACATCTCAGATTCAAAACGGAAAGGAATTTCTGGCAGGGCAGAATGAAACCTGAGACTGCAGAGTCCCAGTCTACAAGAGGTAACTTATTTAGCTTCTTATCCAAAGGCCACAGCAAAACGTTTCACAGCTGTGATTAAACAAAAGGCATCTTTTGTTGGAGAATTGCGATACTTCTTTTTAAGACTGCAAAAGACCTGCCAAAATAAGGCAAAGCTACCTTGAGGATGTTTGACCTGAACTAGACTTTATGAAGTAGTTGGACCACTTCGGGCCTTATGGTGTGAGGAATGTGGGATGCATAGGCTTGGACCCCTCTGTGTGTGTGTGTTTATAAGTGAGTAGAGATAGAATATTCCATCATGTTATCAAATGCAGATCTTGAAAACCTTTTCTCACTTCCCATAGTTGGGAACTTTGCTTTTTCTGAAAAGTACGGGCTTTTACAGTCTGAGTGAGGAAAAGGGATGGATTTTAGACAATTTTATCTCTGAAAGTCAAAGTAGAAGGATTTTTAAACAGTTGGAGACAGAATGGGTATACTGTGTGCTTTTCAGAACCACTGAGTTCCTATATTTCAGGCAGATTTTTAAGATTTACTACCACTACCTATCACATAAAAATGAAAGACCAAATAAATTTCTGTATTTTAATCAAGAGTGTGACTGTATTTGTGTATATCCTAGCTCATTTCAGAAAGGGTTTGAGGCTGCCCAGAAAGGTAAATATTACAGAATTCTTGTATGTGATAACATGATGGAGAAAAAAACAGCCATGACTTTTGAATCCCCTTCATCCCTTAATAGCCCAGTGACTTAAATAAAACCCCTCAACTTCCCTTGGCATCACTTTGCCGTAATTTGTCAAAAGGGAATTAAATAGTTACCTACCTGAAGACGGGGGAACTGAATCAGATGATATCTTAAGGTCCTACTGGTCATAAGATCTATGTTTTTATGACCTAGAAGTGATAGACAGGAGTCAAGTATTACCTTGTGTTTGCAGAGCCAGGGAAGGAAAAAGTGGTAGTGTCTACATGACTGCCAGGTGCTGTAGACAGAAGGGCTTAGAGGAAAAGATCAAGAGTTCCTCCTTGGTTATGTTTATCAAGCAGCAGTGGAGACAGCAAAGCATAGTGTTGGGAAGTTAGTGACAGCTTTTAAATGCCTGAAGTCTTTTAAATCATATTCACTGTGGCCTAGTCTGGATTCAGGGTAGAATTCAAAACTCTCTTATGCCTTCGCTACCTTCCCTTTCTCCATTTTCTTACGTACCTCATTAATTATTAAGACTACGAGGTAGGTAGGTGACAGAGACTGCAAAGGGAGAAGCTAGGGGGAAGACAGGCAAAAACTTGCCCATATTCACATGCGCATTTCTGCCTCTGACACTAGGAGAGAGTTGAGTAATTGCTGTTCTTCCTAATACTGCAGGCAGCAGCCAAATTCTCCACATTCTTTTACCTTTGCTGCTGTTTTCACTTGCCAGGGAGTTTCCTTAAGGAGCAGACTGAATTTAAAGAAACATAGCAGTAATAGTGCATGAAAGGGGTGGGGGGGTCACTGGCCAAACGTGGCATGTTGGTGCCTCCCGTTGGGAGGATGAAAGGATGATTCCTGCAGAGGGACATGCTGCACACTGCGCAAGCTCCCTCACCTCTGTGTACGGCTGAGCCACTGACCAGGAAGCTCTTTGCTTGTATGTGAGACAGCAAATATTCACTAAATATGTTTCAAGTACAAGCCAACTGCGAAGCTTGGAAAGTTGTCCAGAAACTTCACCCTTCCTTTGCATGTTGTCCAGCGGCAGGGCATTGAGCGAGGTTAGGTAGTATGAACCTGTGGCTCTAAAACTTAAAGTAATAGGCATTATTCGAAAGAATATGATGCCCAGCGGGGCTTCCAGTGTATATTAGCAATCAGCTTGCTTGCCTTGTGGTTATTACATTTTTTGCCAAGAGCAGCCTTTCAGAATGAGGTACTAGTTAATTCCCATTGGGCATTTATTCATTAATAAGTCTGCTGAATGTGAAATATTCCATTTGGGAGTATGTGATATGAGAAAGCTCAGCGGCTAATTATTACGTAGCTCTCTTCCATGATTCTCACTTTCAGTGCAATTACCTCAACCACCAATTCCTAGCTATGTAAACTTACATACTTTTTAGTTTTCTATAGTGTTTTGCTTTTTTTTTTCACTCCAATCTGTGAAATTGTTAAAGGTTTACTAATACCTGAGTAAACATTTTATGTTACACTATGGCTTACTCTTTCTTTCCGTTTTAAAAAGATAGTATCAAAAGTTAGATCCCGTTCCAGATCTTACCCATCTCTCTTCCAGGCTAGATTTCTGGGATGGGGTGGTGTTAATTTACTAACCTGAGCTTTTGACCAAGCTAGGGTCTCCTTTACTCTTCTTTTGGTATGTAAATAGGTCTTTATTTGCTTTTCTTCCAGGTTGGTTGGTGCATATTAGCTTAAGAACTTTTAAACTTTTGCGGCAGTAATGAGAATCTGCATGCCAGGGTTCCAGCATTTCTCTACAAAGCAGCCCGTGAATGCATGTGTGTTTGCTGTAGTGAGGGGTCTATGTTAGAAGGTCAGTTCGAGACCCCACTTGCCCACACCTGTGTGCTGTGGTTCGGCCCTCCTCCTCTGGTGGATCCCTACCACAGCCCAGTGCCTGCTGGATCTCAAGTGTCCTGAAAGCCATTGGAAAGATGCTTTCCAGCAATCTTAACATTTGCCTCCATGTTCTTCCTAGCAAGGATGGGTGCACACAGCTTTCCAGCTACTGGTCAACCAGCCATTGGCAGAAGGTGCTGCAAGAGTCAATTCCTCTTTGAGGATCCCTTCCTATAACAGTGTCTGCACTAACCACAAAAAGTTCTGTAGAAATGTTTGCAGGGGGAGCTTTTGACCTGCAAACATTTCTTCAGAACTTTTTGCCATATAAGAACCTATGAAATGTTATATGTAATATAAGTCGGAAATGTTGCCATATAGGAACATTCGAGAAGATGATAAATGTGAGAAAAGTGATAAAAGTTTATACAACGAGGATCTGTACAAGGTTGTGGTAGATTTGCTGACCTAAAAAGATGTACCCAGGGTAGTAAACTGTTTCTGTAGCATCAGCCACTGGGCCCCTGAGTGGGAATACTCTTTAAGAGACAGGAAGCTAATTCCTTCTTTGAATGTGTAGTTAACTTTGTGCCATTGGATGTAGGGTGTGCATGTGCATGTATATTTTTTCAGTTGCTGAAGGCACAACACAAAGAATACTGTGCATTGTATTATAGATGTGCTGGAAACAACGCCCCAGCTTGAAGCAAGTTGACTGTAGTATCTACTCTGTAGATCAGCAAACTGAAAATGACTTCTTAATAAAAGGCTGCACATTGTTTTACTTCTTGCATTTGAAAAAACAGTTCTAATTAAGATGCTTTGGGTTTTAAACTGCCTGTTAATTGGGATATCTGTAAGTAGGCAAGTAGAGCTTCTGAATATTGCTGACTTCTTTCTTGGTGATTGGGACAAAAGTGTTTTTTTTGGATTTTTGTTTTGTTTTGTTGTTTTTTTTTAATAGTATGCCATCATATGATGAACAGTTTTGACCTTACGCAGAAACTTTAGATGTGACAGCAGAAGGAAACAGCAGAAATTTAGAGTGAGAAATGGAAGACCTCTGTAGGGAAATAAGTAAAATAAAAGAAGCTAGAGGTGTTTTTTGTTGGCAGTAGATGAAATTATTTTGAAACACTGCCCTGGGAAAAGGTGAGCCCTCAGCAACCAAGTTTATTGACTATCTATTCAGGAAATTGTATTAGATGCTTTGGAAAAAGAAAGGAAAAGAAAAGACTTTCTGCCAACTGAGGGCTGGAAAACTTGAGGGAGATAAAGTGTTTACATGCTTTAATAACATAAAGCATGTCCAAAAGAAATACATAATTACAGCTGTGTTTGGCACTGAAAATAATCCAGGTATTATATTTTTTTAATTGTGTGTGAATATGTAAGCGAATGCCCTTGAGTCAGAAATGCTTGGGCGATAATATTTCTTGAGAGAATGGAAAAGTAGATGGTATTAGGAGCTAGAAAGAGAGAGAAGGGATAAAGGATGACCACTAATTAAGAAGGAACAGTGAACTTTTTTTCTTTAGAGGGGACATATTTCAAATGCATAGTTATTCCACCTCTACTTCTTTTTTTTTTTTTTTTTTTTTTTGAGACGGAGTCTCACTCTGTCGCCCAGGCTGGAGTGCAGTGGCCAGATCTCAGCTCACTGCAAGCTCCAATCTTAGTATAATAAGCATTTAACTTCCCATAGGGCCTTAGTAGTCTGCATGTTATTACTAAAAGCCCACAGGTAAGGGAAAATTAGACCCCTAAAGACCTGACCATCTTGCTCCTAAAGTTTTAGGTTTTCCAACTTTGTTTCCAGTTTATCTTGGACAAAGACCCTTTGAGAGCTCAGAAAATTAGGAGATGTGGTCAACACATTCTTCTTAATATCTAGTGCAACCAAAGACTTGGTAAGGCCAGCAACTGGAAAATGGGCGTGGTGTCGGGTTTCAGACTCCCCCATAGTTGTCTTCACGTCCTTTAAAATGTGTTTGCATCCCTCAAGCCCTACCACTTTATGCTCTTTCCTTTGTGAAGCCTTCCTGCCCTGCCCAGGAAAAAGTAATGCCATCCCCCATCCCCCAGTGACCGTAAATAGCACTTTCTCCTTCCCCTGTTATAGCACTTTTCATACTGTGTTAGAGTTCACATTTCTGTCTCTCTGCCTCATTGTGATCTATTTGAGTGCCAGGATTGTGTGTTATTCTAGCGCTTGGCACACAGGAAGAACTCAATGAGCATTTGTTGACTAAATCTAGAGTCAAGGTCATCCAAGATATTATACAAAAACTGTTTCATCGAATCGTTTGGTCTGCACTGTGGAAACTGAAACGAATGGCACTCCCCATTAAGAGAATCCCAGTGAGAAGCCGTAGCATTGCAGGTGGAAGCTCAAACTGGTTAACTTTGCTCATGCCCATCAGTCTTAGAATTTTTTGTAGTGTTTCCATGATGAGTTAGTTTCAGCTGTATTTTTTTGGTGAATATTTAAAGATAATTTTTATTTGTGTGGGCTTTTCTTCTTGTCAGTTTGTCATAAAGGTGTCATCTTTCATTCACTAAGCCCTCATCAGCTTGTAAGAATTTTCCTTGTGGGTGGTTGCTTGTAACCTTCTCTTGACTGCCAGGGATCTGATGTACTAAACAGTTGAAATACTGTGGTGATCAACTGCTTGTAAACAATAACTGATAAATTGGTTATAAATTACTTTATCAACACACTTCAGATGACCATATCATCATGACTTGGTGATAGCAAAATAGACTTCTGGATTCTCAGCAAATCCAGGATTGTGTCTTAATAAACATTTATGTTGATTAATCAGGAGGGTGTTTGCTTTAAGAAACATATATTGAATGTTCAATATGTGAGTGCCAAGTGCAGTATGATGCAACCTGTTTACTGCTTCAGGTGATCTTCAGATGTCCTAAGGAATTTTTAACTGCACAGCTTCTTTGGGGAAGGAAATCCTAAGCCAACAACTTGAGGGTGGAAGTGTGTGACTGTGAATAATTAAAATGCCTCACAATGGTTCGAGCAGGAATTCCATAGGAATGCACTTTAAGGCATTTAGGAAAGCAAAATTCCGTTTGGATTTACTCCAAACCCTATGACTTCAGAGACAGGAATTTTTGATGATTAGTGGCTGGAGCCCCAACTTGTTATTTAGTAATTCCACATTCAGTGTGGAATTGTTTTTTCTGTAGCACTAGTTATAAGTTCTTTGTTTGTTTTTCTAAAGGTTTTAAGGAGGTTTACAAATTAAGATGGAATAAGACATTAGAAACGTAAGGATACAGAGCAAATTAAAACCTTGATACATTTGGTGCTAAACTTTTCAACTGCTAAAGAGAGTTTTGGCCAAGATAAAATATAGAGAGAGTCAGAGACACATGCAGAATTCTCTTGGATATAAGCTCAGGTACCTGTGCCATTTTATCACTTTAGTCAATGTGCCCATTTTCTTAGGGCAGGTTTAATTTTCTGCTGCAGCATGGCCTTTCAGCTTTCCCGAGTTTACAATGCTCATCTCATACCCCATGGAAATTGTTGATAATGTTAGTGTATGGTTGGTGGCTTTCCCAGTAGCCCACTTCAGATCCTTTTATTGATCATCACCAGTTACAAAAGTTTTAGGAAAGGGAAGGAGAGAAGCTGGAACTGATGGCTAAGTACAGTTAATAGCTGTAGAGCTCTGGTTGTCCATCATGAACAGTGGCAAAGAACAGTGAAGATTTAAGCAGGGTTATTTTTTGAGGGTCTGCTGATTTTCCTATAACTCTTTAAAAATATTTTTAAAACTTTTATATGGCTTCATTACTATTGAAAGCTTAAAAATCTGTTCCTAGACTTTCTAGGCAGGTATGTTCTCTTTTGAGTGTTGCCTTCTCTAAGACTTTATCCGCAGCAGGAGTATTTGAGCCGATGGCAAATGCGCCAAAATGAGACGCTTGTGTGTTTCTCAAAACTCGTGATCTCACAGTTAAATCGAGGGTGTAGGTAAAGGGCCCAGAACTGTTCTTGCTGGTGGAATAGCACACTTATCCTCAGACTTTAGTAGAGTAAATGAATAGAGGCTGAGGACTGGGGAACACTCTTGAAGGAGGGAGTGCCCATCAGCCTGTAAGCCAAAGTAAACAGTTCTTGTAACTGAAAAATAGACTTCCTGGAAGGAGAGAACCGGAGAAGTGGGTGTGAAGTGCAACCAGCAAGTACCGTTTTCAGTGATACAGACAGCTGGGTTAACCTGAGTCCTGACAAGAACCTCTCAGAGCTATTTGGGGAAATCAGTTGCTTGAACCAGCCTTTGACTGGCCTGTCGTGCCTACAGCTGTACCTAAAGATGGCACTTGGGGAGAAAGGTCGCGTTTGTGATAGAGAAAGCAAACTGATGGGGCATTTTGAGAGGTAGAAATGAAGTCATCAGTGGCGGAGCCGGTAGACCAGCAGAATGGCCATATGGGAAGGTATCCCTGAGCCTGTATGTATGGAAATGCAGGCATCCTTCTCTGTCAGTCTTTTGTCACAGTGAGAAAATGTCATTACAGTGGACAGCTGTGCACACGTTGGAGATTATGTGATGTGTGCACATACTGGTGCATGTGCATCCATGTATACAACATGCACACCTGCAAAAAGGATGGCTCACAGGGTCATGTGCATGTCCTGATAGTCTATTATGTTCGTTCTTCTATGATAGGAGTATGTTTTCCTAACTGTAGCTGTTAGGTTCTGTTAATTCCAACAGGGAAAAAAAAAAAAATCTGCCTCTGGCCATCATTCGTTAATTTACATAGATTGGATACTTGTAGTCGGTCCCCTAAGTGGCTTACATAAAGCTGTGGGCATCTTTTCCTGTGTCTTCTCTTCTGCAGTTCCTAAGGTACCTACCAGGTTTATATTGCTGATGTCCTACCCATGCTATGTGTCAAGAAAGGTAGACTATCAAAAAGTATCGATACAGATACTCCTTAGAAGTTTTCATGCCCAAAGATTCTCAGAGCTTAGTTGCATGAGGAAAGGGGCCTTGCCTTGTAAAAAGAGACAGAAACCCCTTATTAAAGGGGTCACTCAGAAAAAGGTATTATCTAAATTCCCTCTTGGTAGTTTTATTTCTTGAATGTATTCCCCATCACTAGCCATGTGTGCTGGAGCCGATTGTTGGACCCACGGCCATCCTTTAAAGAATACTATTCTAAAGGGAACATAACTTTACTAGACAGTTTGGGAAATAGAAGAAACAATGATCTAAAATGCTCTTGTTCCAAACACAAAAACTAGCTTCATGTTTTTATATGTAACCCTGCGTAGTCTTACTCTATAGACATCCTTTTTCCCCCTACACATCTTGTGTCATGTTTTTTTTTCCCCACCTAACATCTATCAAATACATTGTCCTATGTTGCTACCTTGTCTTCATTATTATGATTTGTCAAGTAATTGGGTTGTACTGACTGCAGTGTTACTCCTCATTTCCTTTCCCCTTTTCTTTTCCATACTACTTAAAAAGTAAGAAAGGAAAAAAAAATTCTGTCGAAGAGAAAATTCTTATGTAGTCGTAGTGGAATTTATTTTCCTGAGTGCCTGGGCGTGCTCCAGATAGCTGTGATTGTGTCATCTCTTTCTTACTAAGCATCTGACCACTCACTACCTGTGCATCTGATCCCTGTAGGCTCATGGCATGAGGGCTGTGGCTCTTGATGTTTTTGTTTGATGTACTTAGTGTCACCAGAACTGCGTTGACTCTAAGAGTATGGAAGCTTTGTAAAGTTAACTAACGATTTGTAGGTTTTGTGCAAATAGCCAGCTCTCTAGGTAGAGACATTTTAATTCTGTTGCTTTTTTTTTTTTTTTTGGGGTAGCATTATTATTGGAATGCAAATGTTTACTTAGTATGAAAAATGGATATAATTAACTAAGTTCTAAATGGGGACTAGATATTAACTTCAAAATGAATTTGTAACTTGCATCCTTTGCATATGCCATATGCTGTTGTTTCCAAGGATTAAAAGCAGTTTTCCACTTCCACCATCTTATAAATTAAAACCAGAGGCATAGATGTTATCCAGCAAGGCACCTACAAAATTTGAAAAAAACTCTCTGTCATTATCAGGATTAAGTTTGTTGAAATTCTATCAGGAAAATAGACTTTTTCTCGTATTATTGTTACTCTATTGACCCATATAATGCAACTCATACTGGTTTCATGTTCAGAAGGTATATAGCATCTGTTGTAATATTTCAGATTAATTTCTGCAATCTTTGTTTAAAAATATAAATCCTCAAAACAAATGGTATAAACAGTATACAAAATCAAATCACCAGGCTTCAAATATATTTTATATAAACATTAAGTGCTCTTTGGATTAGCAAAAGGAAGACAGACATTTTGATTACCTCTTTAATGCTCAATTTTTGTTTCTGAATTACAAATCTTTGAAGATATAATTAGTGTAGGATACATACCAATCAACATAGTCCAGAAAACACTGAACCTTGGAAAGAGTACCTATTTAGAGTACCTTAGTACTTTCTAAGCCACAGTATGTGGCTAAGTGATTAATAGGCACTATTACACTTTCATAAATACTTTTCAGACAAACATATTGACTTAAGGGAGCATACTTTGTACTGAAAAACTAATTCGAAGGTGAAATAACATCACATTTAACAGTTTAACCTTGTGTATTTGTAGAATTTTAATTAGATCATAGGATAATGACATTAGCTAAAGTCAGCAAGCATGTAAATTAAACATTTTGAAATTTAATATTTATGTTCTACAATAATAAGTATATGGCGCCTACCATAACCACCGCTACCAAAATACGTATGCTGAAATTGTGTCTCCGGGATAAATAAAGAGGTGTAAGGCAAGCTGACATCCATTAGAGAAAAGGTTTAGAAAGGGAGAGAGGGCCTGGACTTTCCTAAGCTTCACCCCAACATAGGGCCTACAGCTCCTATGGGAACCAATTTGTAAAACTTCAAGGTGGGAATCAATGGATTGTCTCCAGTATTATATAGTTCTTCTTTAATCAGTTGATCTTTCTTATCAACCAAAGCTTCAGGTGGTTTTTATTTTTATTTATTGCCAAAAGCTTCTTACCAATGTGATTATAAATGTTTAATTTCATTTATAATGAAATGGATTTGTATCTTCCTTGCTCTACAGTAGATAGTGAAGCCTCCGTGACCTGTGTAAGCTGCAGGTTGAGGCGAATGTTTAAACAGTAGGCGAGCGTTCATACAGTGTCCCTGGACTGCGTTTCCTTGCTTACAGAGCCTTGGAGCTGGGCCAACTCGCATGAGCGGGAGGAGGAGAGGCTCAGTTTTGAGAGCCCTGGGTTTATTTCTGGCTGTGGGGATATGAGAATGTGGGAGAAGGTGTAAATATGGTTTGAGGGAGGTCGTAGACTTGGAGGTTGTTGCCAGGGGTAAATGCTGGATGGATTTGTTTATGGATGGATTTGATTATAGCTGCTTCACACTTTTACCTCTGGAGTTGGTGTTTCCAAGGGATGATGCTCACTGTTTGGATCTCCTTTAGTGGGTATCTCAGAATTCTTTGCTGCACCAACCACAACGGTTCTCTTCCCTTTCTTTTGGTGTTTGTATTCAAATGCCTGACATCCTGACCTACTGTGAGGGATTTTTAAAATACTGAACACCAAGCTTCTTGGGAAAAGACAGGTATGTAAATACTACAAGCGTGTAGCATTTAGGGGATGGAGTTGTGGGATTTTGGAATTTGTGACCCCCATGTGTCTGTGTATCACTCTCTCTAATGTAGAGAGACAGAGCCAGCAGTTCCTCAGCCCTGTCTTTTGTCTCTTCATGGGTTGGTCACTGATTTCCCCTTTCAGGGTCTGAATCCCTTTCCCTTGCCTCCCGCCATGTGGATTCCAGAAGGCCCACATGCAACAGCTGCCCTTGGTCAACCCCCAGCCCTGCACACAGGTGTTTTCTGCTGTTTGGAGCTCAGGGGCACTGTCTAGCCAGCTGATGACAGCTCACTGGTGGCACTAGTCTCACTCCAGTGCTGGCTCTGCCCCGTTGGCCCTGTTGCTTCCTCCTTGGAGGATAAGTCACCCCAGTCTTGGGGCATGTTACCCACCTGTATGGCTAGCACACATTGCATCCACTTGCCAAGGAGTGTTAGGCATACAGTCTCAAGAAAACTTTCCCAGTAGAAATGACTTCCTCTGAAATTTAGATGATAAATTCCATAGGGAGAAATCGTGTTTTATTAATGAGAGACAAAATTGTGTACTAGTGGGAGTTCAGGTTCAGAAGCCAGTGCATAGTCTAGCCTGGCGACTTGCATGGTGTGTTACCCTGGCCAACCGCTCCCCAACCTCTGTTCATGATTTCCATCTGTAAAATGGGAATAGCAATAGTATCCATCTATTTTGGGTGGTTATGAGGAATACTTAATTCATTCATGTAAAGCACCTGAATAGTGGCTTGTATACAGTAAGCATACAGTTAATGTACATTGTCATTGTATCTTTGTACCTCAACATCTAACATGATGGTTTATACATAGCACATACTCATTAATGCTTTGTTGAGTAAATGTAATATTCAGAAGGTGGGAAAGTGATTTCCTCTTCTCTTACCATAAACTAAGAGTAATATTTGGTTGAAATAAGGCATCATAGGCCTGAAGACATTTACTCCCTAGCTGCTGGCAGGGGAGTAGAATGTTCCAAATTCTATGTTGATAACTCGGTGCCTGTGATTTGTTAGTCATACCTAACAAACTCAGTCTCTCAGGTGTTTCAGTAATATTTACTGGCTCCCAAGGTAATTTTGAAAGGCCAAAGCCATCAGGTGATTTGTTTTCAATAAGCATTATTATTGGGATATTTCAGACTCCAACATGTGCAGTGGACATATTAACGAGAATTTACCCTTTCTAAACTTAGGGGCTTACTCTGCATTGCAACTTATGTTTGCTTTTAAGGCGATAGATGGATAGATAGATGCTCTATAATTGAATAGCCTACTGGGCTTCTGTGTAGTCTGTTCTAGCACAGCACTGTGTAAGTAGCAGGTGTTCAGTTAATGTATTTTAAATCAATGAGTAATTGATGGGATATTTTTCTTCACATTACATCACATTGAAGGTGTTCGTGAGGAAGTTTTGTTCATGATTTTCCTCCTAGGCAGGCGTCAGCTGACATGTTTCTCTCTAGCTGTGGGGTATTGAATTTGAGGCTGCTCTCAGCATTATTGCTCATCTCAAAGAGGAACAAATGGTCCCCCAAATGGTCCATATGCGACAGTAGGGGAAGGAGTGCCACCACTCATTTTGAGGTGCCTGGGCCATACTCTGGATGAAGCTCACAGCTCTTACAGAAGGAGGTAAGTCATTTTTTTTTTTAAGTTAAGAAAGTTAATTAAAAAGTTTATGCTGATGCCATTTCATATGGCAAAGACTAAAGGGTGTATGTCTTTGTGTTCTCTTGGTGGGGACTGCTATCCTAAAAATAAGAGATTTTGATCCAGAGATTGGATTGTTCCTGGTGTGGCAACAGTCCTCTGACCTCAGTCATTTTCAAAGTCTAATGTCTTTTTGGCTAACAAAAGACATCAAGCTAGAGATTAAAATTTGCAGGAGACAGTTTTGTTTTTTGTTTTGTTGTTTTTTTTTGAGATGGAGTCTCACTCTGTCGCCCAGGCTGGAGTGCAAGTGATCATATCTACAAAGGTGACAAGAACATGAACCTGAAGTCCTGTTATCAGCATTTTATAAGTGCTTCTTCTCATTCTGAAAATATTTATTGATTTTAAAAATGAATTCTGTAACAGGATAGCAACAGTAGTAAAATCCTTTTTATGGAGAAATTTTGAGCTTTCAGCTAACATACACACATACTCATTCAAACAAAACAGCTTGTCTTGTTTTAAAGAAATATTTCTGTTGTCCATTGTACAAATTTTAATAACTTTTCTTTCCTTTTTTTAGGTCTCTGTGTTCCAGATTTTTTTTTTTTTTTGTAACTGTGAAATCCCTGCCTTGTATTCAACTTAAAATGAAATAAATTTATCAGTGCAAATGAGTACACTGTGGTTCTTGTGTGGCAAAATTATGCAGGTGGTTTGAAGGATTCATCATTTTATTAAAAGACTAGAAGAATGTACAAATGCTTTCCTTCTTTCTCATGTTTTTCTCACCCAAACTGAAGTGGTCCATTTAAAATGTGATCTTCATAAAAGGAAGAGCTGTCAGAGGACATCTGATTTATGAGCCATCTGATTTGCTTCTGCTGTAGTTCTGCTTCTGCTGGGGTATGAAAATCAGGCACTTTTATTTCAGCCCTGACAACAGTACAGCCTTCCCAAAGTGTAAGAAGAGCAGCACGCAGAGGTAATATGCAGTCTTCTGAACAGAGCACTGAACTGGTTTTTAATGAAGGGTAGTATGTACTTGGGGTTCAAACTCTAGTTAATTCCAGAAAACATATTCTCTCACTAATGTTGGGTCTTAGTAAATGAGTATTCTGTGTTGAATCCTTGCTTGAGAGGAAGGAGGTCATAATTGGTCAGGGATTCTATTTCTTTTTTTTTTTTTTTTTTTTTTTAGAAAAGCAATTGCTTAGAATGAAATGAATCTGTATCAGGGTATCTTTTTGTAGGATCATATTAATCATCTTACCCACAGACTTACTCTGTGGTCAAACTTTAGTCATAAGGATTTATTAAAAGCAATGGTTTGGTTAAAAAAAAAAAAAGAAAGAAAAAATATGTGTATGGGAGGAATGTAGACATTTAGTTGAAGTAGTTGGTAGACTTTGACCACTCAGGGATATTTTCTTCATGGACTGTCTTACAGAGGCAGAACCTAACCGCACATGCTTCTTATGACTCTGATGCATGAATGGCAGCCCTAAGTGGGCTCCTCTTCACTTATTCCTTCTCCCCAATCTCTCCAGCACTGTTTTCCATTTCCTTCCCTTCCAGAGTCTGCGCTTATCAGTCCGGTACTCCTGTCCTCAGAGTGCCAGGCCAGCCAGGCCAGCTCCACATCCTCCTCCACAAGACCAACCTGAAGTCTGTTGGTTCATCTGTTGATGTTACACAGTTTGAGCTCGAGCTCCTTATTCCTTGCCGGCTTCCCTTTTTTGAGTTCCAGTGGAGTGGTACTCTTGTGTCAGAGGGATTCAGCACTGCCCACTGTGTCATGGCACTCTGAGCTGCTCCCCTTGGGTTCAGATGGGGCCAGAGTTGTCCAGTCCCATCATGCTGCAGCCCTAAGCTCCAGAGGGTGACCTGGATCGGACGCGCATCCTGGAGCTTAATTTCATAAGCCTTGGGGGCCTGCAAGCAGGAGGATTTGGAAACCCTTGAGAGGCCAGGTCCTGTGGGTTTGAGCCCAGACTCTACAGAGTTAAAACCTACAGGACAAATAAATCAAAAGAAGGACATAAAGAACGTTTGGGAGACACTGAGTCTGCAAGGCAAATAAATCCAGTATTGCAAGGGGAGGATTTTGTTTTGGGAGGTTGAAGTTTTGTTTGCCCTCCGAATGAAGGTGGTATTTCTATTCGTTAGCCAAAAAGACATCAGACTTTGAAAATGGCTGAGATCAGAGCACTGTTGCCACACCAGGAATCAGAACTGTGGCATTGGAAGTTTCTTCAGAAAAGCACCTTTAGGCCAGCCTAATTTTACAGGTTAAGGAAGTGAGACCCATAAAAGTTTGTCATGTTCTCTTATTTAAAAAAAAAAATTCGACCATGTCTGCGGTTATGGCCTCTCTTTCCTGCCTAACCCAAAGAGGTCAAGGAGCTTTCTCTTGCCCACTCTGGAGGGAACTCCTGGGGCCCCCCGCTGCTCTCCCTGCCCCGTGACTTTGTCCCAGAATACATAACACAGTGGGCTGGATCAGCCTCTGCTGAACTTTTCCCTGCCAGTCTCCCTGCCCGCCTTCTTGCCCCCGCCCCTACCCCCCCACAGGAATCTAGAGCCCTCCCAGTGGTGGTGTGAAGCCACTGGAATGTGGCATTCTGACCCCTGGCAGTTGAGTGTCCTGGATGGACCTGGCCTGGGAAACAGGAAGGACTCGGCAGAGGGGGAAGGAGTGCCCCATGGCCTTGAGGTGGGATGGAGGGAAAGGAAATGCTGCCCAGTGCGGCCCCACAGGCAGCTCCCGCTAGACTCCCACGCTGGGGGCGGGGCTGGCAGGGCAGGGAGCCGGTAGGTTTCCTCAGACCAGGCCTGTGGCCGGGGACCTCTGGCAGAGCCAGGCTCAGGAAGGTGAGCTGCCAGAGCAGTTGGGGTGAGGAGGAAAGGATGTGAGGGGAAGGAGGAGGAGCAGGCCAGAATGCAGAGGAAATTGTAGTAGGAGAGGACAAAGGTGATGGATGAGAGAAGGAATGTCCAGTGACTCTGTGAATTAGACGCACTTCTCACTTCAGAAACCAAGTATGTTAGCAGGAAAGACCCTCCTAAAGAAACTTCCAGCCAGGTGCAGTGGCTCGTGCCTGTAATCCCAGCTACTCAGGAGACTGAGGTGGGAGAATTGCCTGAACCCAGGAGGCAGAGGTTGCAGTGAGCCTAGATTGCGCCACTGCACTCCAGCCTGTATGATAGAGTGAGACTCCGTCTCAAAAAAAAAACCTTCTGTGCCATTTTTATTTTAGAGTAAAGCACACCCCGTTTGGAAACCCCAGTGCTTTTTAACATGCTCGGCTTAGGCAAAGATAGAGTCACTGGGATTAGTGAAAGGGGTGGGTGCACATGCAAGTGTGAGGCCAACTGTTATTCACCTGTCCCTTTCTGTTTTCTGTCATTGGTGAACCCACCTGGACCATGCTTGGGTCTGTTACCTCCCTCGAAGAGGTTTTCAGAAAATCCTGAGGACGAGCCTCAGGGTGATGATATGCCCAGCAGCTCCTTGCTCCTCTCCAGGATTAGGGAACTTTGTATCCTCAGCTTCCTCCCAATTAAAGCCTTTCGCAGAATCAGGATGCAGAACCAGGGCCTGGAACTGCCTCAGCAAACCCTTGTGGAACCACTAGCAGGTCATTGCTGTTTCCAAACTGCGCATGTTGGCAAGCTAGCTTTTCGTTGGGGATGTTTAAAATTAAATTCCGTGCTCGTGGGAAAGGAATAGAAACTATAGGCAGAGTCTGTTTCTGAAACACCTGTTTTAAGTGGAGAGCTATCCTAACTGCTGCCATACCTGAAGGGCTTGTGTTTCCTGTGCAGCTGGAATCTCTCTGTGCTGAGTAAATTAACTTCTGTGCCCAGGGTAGTCTTGAATGATAATTAGTGCTCCGTGGCCATGCCGCACATCCTGTCTGAAGCAAGGGTGGTAATGTCCTTTCCTCTCTTCTCACAGGACATTATATGAAGTCGTAGGAATAGTGGCCCTGGTGCTAGGTAGAAATATCATGGTTATGGCACTAATTTATTGGGCCTACCAGCCCAGGTGTGCAGCACCCCTTTCCCTCACCCGGTTGATAAGAAAGACACCAGGTGAGGCCCATTGTGATGCTGCAGGCAGTGTTGCAGCTACGTCGGCCTGTGTCTCCCTGCGTAAGGGGTGCATCTTCTGGTCTGCCTTGAGAACTTCCAGTCTTCCATAAATTGGAAGTTCAAAACAATGGAATTAACAATGGAAAGAATAAGCACATACACATAAGTTTAAAGCTGTGCATCTCTGTATATTCTAATCCTTTGAAACTTAGTGATCATTATTGTTCGTTACATAGGATATGGATGTGATCAAAGCATCCTTTGGGAATTATCTGTGTTTGGTATTTTCTTTTTATATCCTAAAAGCTGTTCTTGAAATGGGTATTGAAGCTAATAAAATAGTAATTAGAGGTATTTCCACAAATTGTGAGCTTTGTCATTTGGGTAGTTTTTTTGAGACTTCTTTTCCACTCTAAACGCCAGCTTTAAATAGAATAACATGACAGAATCATGGTCTTGAAAAATCCACATACTTAACTGCATATGGGAATACATATTGCTGTAGCATATGGAAAAAGGACTGAGTGATGCATACCTGTTTTATTTACATTTTCTTTTGGAAGCAAGTTGTTTTCTACATGTGTATGTTTATACCTATGTGTGTTCTAATTTGAAATGTAGAAATCTGTAAAAAATTTTTCGTTAACTTTGACACTGCTGTGTTTTAAAATATCTGAAAGTTACCTGCTTCCTAGTCCTTGGAAGGCCTGAATTATTATAAAGTTTATTTATTTGCATCTCAGCCATTCCCAAAAGATTTTAAATGTGAATGCAGAAGTAGCAAATAAACAAACCTGAAACTTTGATACCTACAGAACATTTTTAAAGCTGCTTCTTTTTTTCCATGCAGTGTTGTTAGTAGAGAATAGTATTAGTTACCTCATAGAGCAGTCACTTACTCAGGTTTACCGTTCATTTACTTCAGCAAGTGGATATTGGGGCCTGCTGTGTGTTCAGCACAGAGTGAGTGTAGAAATGAGAGAAGCAGTTTCTGCTCCCAAGAAGCTCAGCAATGCCTTAGAATAAGGGACGTGCTGGGGGTGGGTGTGCCAGAAAGAGAGCGGGATGGGTGGGAAAAAATGGAAAATCAGACTTCTTTGAAGAAAAGATATTTAAGCTGGGCACAGTACGGTAGTAGCACCTTTCTAGGTAGACAGGAGGAAATAAAACTGTTCCTAAGCAGAGCAGTGGGATCCGTAAAGGCCCATTGGAGTGAACGTGCATAGCATACTCAGGAAATCAGCTGATTGAGTAAATATTTATGGAGGCTCTACTATGTGCTGAGCCCTCTTCCAGGTGCAGAAGATACAGCAGTGAATAAGACAAAAATTCCTACCAACTGGAGCTTTCTGATAGAATCAGCCAAATTAGTAAGGAAAACATACAGCATACAAGAGGAGAGAAGTGCTACGGAGAACAATAAAGCTGAGAAAGGGGACAGAGGCGGCCACAGTAGTGTCTTGTTTGCAGTTTTAATGGTCTGGCAAAGTCTTGCCGGAAGTTGAGTTTGATTGAAGACCTGAAGGTGTGCTGGAGTGAACCATGCGCGCACCTGGAGCAGGATGTTCCAGACAGAGGGAACACAAGTGCCAAAGCCTTGAGGCCGCAGTAGCCGGGGAGGGGAAGAGCAGCTGTCTGCACAGTGGGAGGTAACTGGAAGATCAGCTAGGGCTAGGCACAGGCCTAATTTATCAGTGTGAGGGGTCAGACCTGACCCTGTGGTCAGGAGAGTGCCATCATAGATTTATAGATACGGCTTGTGCTGTCATCTCTGGGACCTCCAAAGTGAGGACCCAGTGACTTAGAGCTGAGTGTCTGTTAGGTATACAGGTAAGATGCTACACAAAGGAAACTCCAGTTTTGTAAGAAATGTGTAAATATGTTTTTCAAACATGTTCTTAAGACTTTTTAATGTTTCTGTGTTCTTGTTATAGTTGTCTGGTTTATTTTCCATGAATGTTAGGGATCAGATCGCTGCTGTGTAAATCATAGTCCACCCAAGGTGTTCATATTCATTTCTTAATATGGCCTAAGGCAAGAGTCCTGCTTTTCATTGTCCCCTAATTTATATTTGCTTCTTTCTGAAGAGTTTTAAAATGGATTTCAAGGACTTGATGCCTTTAAAATCAGTGGATCAGTCCCTGCAAGGTTTCTTAATAGGCCACAGTTGTCTCTCTGATTCTTATTTCTGATTTATAGCACTACTGTCCACCTAAACATACACTAACCATGTGGATCTTAATGATGTTTTAAGAAAAAAAGGTTTTGACATACATGCCAGACTTTCACTTAAGATGAAACTGGGCAACTAGGAAATGGTATGCCGTATGTATGAAGCAAAGTTCATTGAATATTGCTGGCAAATTTAGTTTTGTTGCTGGGATAACCAGATTCTTGGACTGTGTAGTAGGAATAAATAAGACCAAACATAATCTTGTTTCACCAAAAAAAAAAAAAAAAAAAAAAATCAAAGGTTTGGGTTTTTAGGCAAGATATTTAGGGAAGATATTTCTTTGTAGATTAGTATTAGAGTCAATGGCAAGGATCAGTAATATAATTGTTGGAATTTATATCACTCTTTCATTTATCTTCCACTTGGTTTATTTTGAAGACTTCAGATAAATTATTAAGGTAAAGTATACAGCAGTGCTGAAGTTGATTTGTAAAAATATCCCTTGCAAAAATGATTGCTTGCTGATTTCACAAAGTTATTATCCTGAAAAGATTCCTTATTGCTACTTCCAGATCATCACACCTTTTAAAAACTATTACTTGCTTTTCAGGAGTATTGCTGTATATGAAGGTCTTAGCAAAGAACCTCTGTTTTCCTGGATGATAGATTAGTTGACATCATGTTTCTATTGGTGGGTTTTCTGTTCTGATGGCTCCAAAGGTGCTTCTGCAACTCTGTTTGTCTTGGCTGCAAGGTGTCATAGAGGGGCCTCTGCTTGTCCTTGTGGTTCAGGGACCATCAGCAGGGGTCTCCAGACCATATTACTGGAGATGGACCTCACCAGAGTGAGATGAGAGAATTAGTGGTGTTCCTGCCTTTCTTTTCCCTGATGCTCAGGTCTTCTAGATTGACATGAACTTGAAATTTTGCCCAGCCTTTGACTACCTCACTTTCCTGTTTCTTCAGCTCCTCATGTCCCCTGCTGGGTGACAGCCTATATGGGATTCAGACCTAGGTTACTCAGCTTCCCTCCTCAGTAAAACTGATTAATCCGTGGAGAGTGCTTATTCCAGTCTCTGGCACATAGAAAGTGCTCTGTGAGTGTTAGCTGTTGTCAGAAGATTAGTCTTAGAGGGTGAAATGTGCTTTATTATCTGTGCTACCTCTTCACCTAGTATAATGAAAAATGTGTATCTTTCAAAGTGCTTATTTTCAGAGCACCATATTTAGTTGTTAGAAGGTCTGGTCACATTTCTTTTCACTCTAGTGGTTCACACTTTTGGATGTGTGCAATTCCCATACCTAGTCTTCTGGTTTACTCTTGGTGATTTGACTAACAGATTTTAGGTTAGAGCATCCATTAATATTTATAAAATGGTACTGTGGATTATTCATGTCCTCAAGTCACATTCTGGCAAGAAGCATTAACGTGTGTCACATTATCTAATTATTGTCATAATATACAGAAGTGGCAGAAAGGGAGATTAAAAGTTTATTATTTAAGTTATTATTTATTTATCTAACATGGTTGAGGCATATTCATTCACTCATTCGACATGCCATAAATATTGATTTGTGGAAGTGTTGCTTAATATAGTATTGAGGTTAAAAGAAAACTTGGATTAATATTAATATTTCACAAGTAGGAAGGCTGAGATCCAAAGATGTTTCTCTGTTATTTCTAAATAATTGACTTTTCTTCCTCTACCAACAAAGTTACTTTCCAGAAAAAGTTTGCCACTCAAAAGATTCACATCGCTTTGATTAAATTCATGTGCTTGTCCTCCCTATCCCTATTTATTCCTTCTGCAGGTATTTATTTTGCTAAGCTACTATTTGCTAAGCCATATGATAGTTCAGTGATGAAGAGTAAAAAGTAGATCCTTAGTTTCAAAGAACCCACTTCTGATAAAGGAGATTAGATGAACAATTTCATTGTGCTGCTGTAAGTGAAGTAATTTTAATAGATACGCAGTAGAAGTCCTACATTGGAAATCATATTTAATTCAGTCCCTATAGAGTGGGGAAATCTAAAGAAAGTATTAACCACTGAGGAGGAGTTTCCAGTGCAGATGAAGAGAAGTAACTTTCTAGTTAGAGAGAACAGCCATGAATGTCATGAAACAACATGGGACATTCATGCAATTCATAGTCACTCTTACTGGAGGAAGAGGGAGGCATGGCAGAGATGAGGTTGAAGAAGTTTGCTGGGATCAAGTCTATACTGGCATTGCGTTGTTCCATGTCAGGGACTCAAATGACTGCACGCTGGACTTCATTTTGTAGACCATTGCTTTGCAACTCCATAGCCTTAAGAAGTTTGATTGAGCTGTTCCCTTAACACCCCTTGCTGGGTGTTATTTACTTTAAAGCACCTCCGTAGGAGGATAAAACACTCTGAACCAGGTATGTAAGAGACAACTAATGACCTGGCTTAATCCAAGGATGCCTTTTTTAGAGTATCCTGATGAAGAGATCAAATAGGGAATAATTAGACATTTCTCCTACTTTTTTCCTCAACCAAGATTTATTGATTTTTTAAGTAAGAGTGTGTGTGATAACTGAAAATTGATATCCTTTGAAGCTAGATAAACATGGAGTTACATTTTTTTATTGGACATTCAAGTTCAGAGACAGCTGCATTGCTTAATCATGGCCTGTGCCTGAATAGAAGGCTGATCTAGCACAGCACAAACATGAACCAGGGGAGAAGACCTGAGATTTTCCTTGGAAACTATTGGGTTTTACTCTTAAAGCAGAGGGAATGTAAGAGAGTGAAGTTCTGTGCCACAGAGTGCAGTCAGACTAACTGCAGCTAGGAAAACATGTAAATGTGCATTAAATACCTACCTTGGTTATTCAAAAAATTTCAGAAATGGAGCCATTCAGTGTCTAACTTTGAGTAACTTCCTGATAAAACCTCAAAAGAGAAAGTGATTGAAAAAATATACATCGAAGTATCTGGATGAGTTAACATGCTGTGTGAGACTATTCATCAAAAGCCATTTATAAGATGTCTTAATAATCTTTCTCAAGTACCAGTTTTTTAATTTTGTTAACTGTTTTTGTTGCTTTTATTTTCTCCGTAGATTTATTATTTCCATCCTCCTTGATTCTTTGAACTTGCTCTGTTGCTCTTTTTTGGAGTTGGATGCTTAGTTCATTCTTTTTTTTTTCACCTGCCTTATGCCCTGTGAAATTTCCCTTTAAACACTGTCTTAACTGTGTCCCCATCAATGTTGACATATGGTGCTTCCATTGTTCTTCATTTTTAAGTATTTGGTAAGTTTCCTATAAACCCCTCCCATTAAAAAATCTTTTTATTATAGAAACTTCCAAATACATACAGAAGTGGAGACAGTTGCATCATGACAGAGTGCTTCAACAATTGTCAGTTCATAGCCAATCCTGTTTTATTAAATGAGGAGATTTACTGAGACCTCAGCTAGTGAATCCTCTAAGATGAAGATACTGGAAAGGTCCTGGAAAGTGATGTTCATTACATTAAAAGACCTTTGGCTTGCCTTACTCTGCATAGTGACTTTGTTTTCAAAACGAAGTCAAATTGGTCTGATAATGGAACATTATTTTAAATTTAAATTATGACTGCCATAGGCATGTGATTCTCTGGCACTGTTCCCAATAAATTGTTAGCATTGTACAATTTCAATAAAGATGCTAGAATCAAACATCAGGATAAAGTCTAAAGGGGCCTCATGAATTATCCATTCCACGTCCTTTTTGTAATTAAAAAATTGGAGCTTAGAGAGCTAAATGCCTTATTCAGGGTCCTGCTGTGAATGAGTGACAGAGCTCAGGTTGTGGTCTCCTGGGCCAGGGCCCTCTCCATTACACCATCCCCCACTGGGTTGTTTCTCCGTATACAGTTTAAGATGGCTCCTAGGTTAGGCAGCACTGTGAAGTAGGAGAGTTGTGTCCTGTAGCCCCAGTTTCTCCCGTCCTTATTCCTTGTTTCACGAAACATGAAACTGGTGCTTCTCTTGTTAGTTGTATTGCTGAGGTGTATGATGGAAAGTGTAGCGAAGGGACATATGCTTATTAACAAATATTTTGCTGTAAGTTGATTTAGTATATTGGATCAGTGCTGCTTGTTTTTCAGTGAATTCCTCACTTGGACATAATACAAATCAGTGTTCTTGTTTGTTATACATTTAGATGTTTGCATCAGTTTAAGAGTTAGTCTTCAACGAAAAATTGTGTCCACACTTTAGTATTCCATTGTTTGAAAGATTCAGGCTTTGTCCACTCTGGTTTATAGTTACATATGCTTAAAATTGTTTCACTTTGTAGAAATGTCTGTAAAATACATTTTTGTAACATGAATCATTTCTACTGATAACCATAAATTTGCCCTTCCTGCTTTGCACTGATTACAGCACAAGGAAGAGAAGGAGAAGGAAGCGCCAGCTTTGGGTACATAGGCCTTAAGCTTGAAGCAGAGAGAATGAAAGCAGACTGTATTCGATTCCTCCTGGAGCAGAACTGAATGCCTGATAACAGCCAGCCAGGAGCTGGGGGAGTTAAGAGCAGCAATTTTACATTACACTGGAGTTTCTAGGCTGGCATGAAAAGAGATGCCAGTATTAGCTATTTGCATCTTCCTGTAGCCACAGGGATATGTGAACAGCTGGAGAATTAATTTGATATATATTCCCAGAAGCTTCTCTTCTGCCAACAGAATTCCATTACTGTGAGCTTCTGAGTATGTACTGTGAATTTGTTTCTTGCTTTTTAATATCTGCTGTAGCATATTTCTGGTGAGTGGATTGCCATATAATGGGGTGCAGCCATCTCTTGGTTTGGAGTAAACTCTATTAACCTAAACAGATACTAGGTGGAAATGGTAAGAATCTGAGTATACAAATGCTTTCCACCTTCCGGATGGCAGAAATTTCATATGAACACACAATACTTTGTCCAGTAAGTGCACTCATACCTGAAATGTTTTTTTCCATGTTAGTGGAATTTCAGACACCAGCAAGCAGATGGAAAGATATGTTGAAGGGCATAGAGGTTGAATCCAGGACCACTCAAAGCTGGTGTTGCCACAGCTGGTTCCTGTAGCTCCTTAGCACAGGGATTCTGTATCCCCTGGAGCTGCTGCTTCACAAATCTGGTGTTGGTTATGCCTCCATACATCTTGTAAGAGGCCTCATCCTTCGTATCCTTCTCAGTGCCCACTTTCCTGCCCTCAGGATGGAAACTTCTCTCCAACTAGCCTTTGCGTTGAAAATCTTTCATGTCAAATGTAGAAGGAAAGAATTTCAGGCATCACCGAGAATATTGGAAGATACTCTTAGAGGAGAAAGACTTAAGTCCAGGACAAGACTGAATGTAGCTATTGGAAGTACAGGTGTTTTCTGCCTTGGCAACATATGTTGTTCACTCTTGTAAAGCAAATTAAAAAACCTACTCATATTCTGCAAAATCATTCATTACACTAAAAATAAGAGAGCTGTTGGGAAAAAATAGGGTTGGGGAAGGCCACTTAAGACCTATGCAACTGTGTGCATAGAGGATAAATGCAAACAATAAGAACTCAAATAAAAATACTGGCCCAGGTAAGCTGCCCCTGGCATTTATTTGCACCTGGCTCACTGGTAGCCCATCCTTTGCAGTCCTCCATACTCCGAAGCTCATTCTGCCTCCTTTCAGGGCATGGGATGTTGAAGATGTTTACTTTGCATGTAGAACAGTGTTATCAGAATTCAACATAACATGCAGTAGTTTCTTCATCATTGTGGTTTTTCTTTTTTTTTTTTTTTAAACTACAGGGGCAAGTGTCTCCAGGCTTCTCATTTCTACTTGCAGTTTCCCCAGATAGTTTAATATAGAGGACATTTTAACCACCAGAGCAGTCATTTCTTGCACTAAAGAAAGGAATTTAAGCAAAATTTTCAGCCTTTTCTTCAGGTCTTTCATATACTGGTAAGACTCTTCACTGTGAGAAAACTTGCTCCTGATATTTATTTTTATTTATTTATTTTTTTGACAGAGTCTTGCTCTGTCGCCCAGGCTCAAGTGCAGTGGTGCGATCTTGGCTCACTGCAACCTCCACCTCCCAGGTTCAAGCAGTTCTTATGCCTCAGCCTCCCAAGTAGCTGGGATTACAGGCATGCGCCACCACACCCGGCTAATTTTTGTGTCTTTTGTAGAGACAGGGTTTCATCACGTTGCCGAGGCTGGTCTCGAACTCCTGGGGCGAAGTCATCTGCCTTTCTTAGTCTCCCAAAGTGCTGGGATTACAGGTGTGAGCCGCCGCGCCTGGCCCACTTTTGATTTTTTTTGGAACATTAATGTGCTGGGAAAAAAATCACATAAGAACCAGCAGAACATCTGTATTATACTGACACCATTTTCCTGTTTACCAGTTACATATTAGCTAAATCACATTAAAGAAACATTCATTTTTATGGTTCCATGGTAACTGCTAGAAGACTTACCCAGCATTCTTTGTTACTCCTTGGCCCAGGTGTACCTGCAGGACGTGCTCTTTAGAACAGCAGTTCTCAAAGGGTGGGCTACAGACTCCTGAGGAGCCCCAAGCTCTTTTAGGGTGGTACATCAGGTCAAAACTATTTCCGTAATAATATTAACATTTTATTTGCTTTTTTTTCTTTTTCCATTTTGTACTAATGGTGCAAAAAAAAAAAATGGTACATAAAACTCCTGATACTTTAGTATGAGTAGAGGTTGTGGCACCAAATTGTGCTAGTCAGTTATTGTGTATTCACTGTATACTTTCAGTAAAGCAAAATGATAAGTAATTGAACAAAATAATAAAATAAAAATTAGTTTCCTTGAATGCCCTTGATCAAAGCAATACAAATTATTAAGTTTATTACATTTCAGCCCTCAATTACACATCTTATTAATGTTCTGTGGGATGAAATGGGAAATACACATAAAGTAATTCATCTGCATACTGAAGTACAGAGCTTGTCATGAGAAAAAGCAATATATTTCAAGATGTCTTCTGAACATCCAAGTGGAAGTGTTGGTTTAGCAGTTTAATATACCTGGCACTTCACTGTAGTACTCAATATTAGACATATTTGAACATATATGAATTTGAATATATTTATGAAATTAGTAGGTTTCTCTATTTTATACTTAGAGAAAGTACCCTATCTAATATCCTAATTTGGTATCTTGCAGAAATTATAAACTTAAAAATACATTTGCAGAGGTACCTCAGTTGTCTTGACCTTTCAGGCGAGGAGACTACATCTTGTCACGTTTAGGGTACCAGGAAAAAACCTACTTCATGTTGTTAAAGACCAGTACCTCTGTTTTTAACTTTTTTTTTTTCCTGATCAGTCCAAGGAGAAACCAGGAACTGTGTTAGAGAATGAGAACCTTGATTCTTGTGGTGTGTATGTGGATTTACTTAGGAAAAGAGAGATTTTAAAACATAATTTGCCAAATGCTGTTAACAGAACTCTTGGGCTAAGATTTGATTTCTATAATCAAAGCTCATTACATTTTTGCTTTCAGTCCTTGTTGATTTTGTTAAATTATTTTAAAATGTAATGTTCTGTAATACCAGAAAAGCATTTGTCTCAGTAGCATGTTGTACTTGATCCTATGAAGCAGTGGTTGCTAAGGAAACTATTTCCCACGAAGAAAAACAAAGTATTGATTAGGAACAGGCAGAAAGTTGAAGGAGTTTACTCTCAAAAAAAGAAAATAAAAGTGTCTCAGATGTTGTTAGCTTTAGAGTCAGAGATGCTTCCTGTCTGGACATAGTGGCAGCAGTGTTTCTGAGGGGGATGGTCACCTTCACCTGAGCATCTTCAGGTGAGTCTGCTGCTGCTGCCCGGAAACTTCTGCTGAGAAAGCAGCAGAAAACAGCAAGGGGGCAGCGGCCTCATCAAAGGCCTTTTAGTTCTGATTCCAGATTTGGGGGAAATGGTCTTCCTGTGGGGTGGCAGAGAAAAGCATCTGGCAGTGAAAACCAATTGGCTGTGAGATGGGCTGCATGGAAGGACTGTTGATGCCAGCCAGGTAATAAGAGGTTGAAGTCTTAGAGCTGAACGGTGGAGGAGGAGAGTAATGATAGGTGATGCCTACTGAGAAATGCGCCCAGGATTCCAAGCATTTCTTTGAAATGTGTGCCTCATACAGTGCTGTAATAGTAAGCTTTTAAAACAGGATTTGTGTTGTTTAAACAGGTTCTTTATTATATCTTGAAGCACAGTTTTCCTTGTGATGTTTTGTGTATATGTGTGTGTGTGTATATATATTTTTTAATCATTTTTTAATTAGGCACTTTTTTGTTAAAGATACAACTGCATTGACCATACCAGTGACATGTATGTGTCTGTGTATATACAGACATATGTATAATACATATATATACATATGTGTATGTATATACATATGTGAGGCTTCTTTGTCTGCTGGGGAATTATGGCTTACATAAAACCACTATGGTAGGGGCCAACAGGTCTGTGCAGATGTTTGTGGGAGCACGGAGGATGGAACACCTTCTCCTGGGGCAGGTGGAGAAGGCTTCTCGAAAGAGGTAACATCTGAGCTAGGTTTTGAAGGATGAGCAGGAGATATCAGAGGAAGAAGGGAAGGAGGTATTCCAGGTGGACGACACTCCCGAGTAAAGCACGGGAGCAGTTCCTGCAGGTTTGTGGTGAGAGCCTCAGTGTGCCTAGAGCATTAGGATGTGAGAGGGACTGGTGAAAGACGAGTCTGCAGAAGTAGCTACAAGCCATGCCGTGAAGAAGCTGATATTCTACAGTAAGAAGCTGGGACATTTTCTTGTTGCCAAGAGATAATTACTGGCCAGGTTTGTTTTTTGAGGAAGATGGATCTGGGGACATTGTGGGGAGTGAGGTGGAGTGACAAGAGAATAGTGGCAGGGAGCCAGGTTAGAAGACATTGTGGTAGTTCAGGAGAGTGGTGTCTTCAGGGAGTTCCAATTAGAATGGTGGGAAGGGATGTTTATTGTGGAAAAAATTCTGCAGTAGAATCAACTCAGTAACTGCACGTATTTATAAGAACAGTAATAAAGGTTTCCTCTTAAAACTATGAAGGAAAGGAGGACAGATACACAGAGTTTTTCAGTAGCTCAAATGTTACTTGAATTTCTTACAAGTTCTTTTAATTCCTAGGGCTAAACTGTCTTTCAGTTATAAATTTGCATATGTAGTTACAAAAATTCCTCCATGGCAAATCTGACTGAACTATAGTAAAATGCTAGTACTACTAGCATGTTAACAGTTAAACAGATAAGAAATCACTTGGATGCACATTTTATTATAACTGAAGACAAATATCACCTTCTTTTCTATGTTGAATTTTTTCAATATGGTATTCTTTTTCTGATTTTCCTTTCAGAGTACTTTAGTAATTTCATTGTTGTCTTGAAGATAGGAATGTACCTTTGTGTGTATATGTTATATGTGTGTGTGTATTGCTTCTCTCTGTCTCCCCTCCTCTCTCTCTGTCTGTCTCTCTGTCTCTGTCTCTCTCTCTCTCTAGGACCAAATATAGGCTAAATAGGAGAACAAATTTTAAAACATAAATTGTGTGTCGGTATAAACTTCAAATCCGAAAGATAATCATTTTACTAAAAGCTGAGGCTTTGATCAAATAAGTGAGCCTGATCTCCTGAAATCAAAACACAAGAGATTTTCTATTCTCCCTTTTCAAAGGACCGCCCTGAAGCTCTTTATGTAGTAAATGACATTCTTGTAAAGACCGCTTGATGAGAAAATTATTTATTTCGGTCCGGGAGAGCAGACTTTTGTCTCACTTATGCGCTGAGCAGTGATGCCAGCAATAAAAGCTAACCCTATAAAAATCAGAGTCATTCGTTTGTACTTTTTTTTTTTTTTTTTTTTTGAGACGGAGTTTCACTTTGTTGCCCAGGTTGGAGTGCAGTGGCGCGATCTTGGCTCGCTACAACCTCCGCTTCTCTGTTTCAAACAATTCTCCTGCTTCAGCCTCCTGAGTAGCAGGGACCACAGGCGCGCACCACCACATCCAGCTAATTTTTGTATTTTTAATGGAGTTGGGGTTTCATCATGTTGGCCAGGCTGTTCTCAGGTGATCTGCCCGCCTCGGCTTCCCAAAATGCTGGGATTACAGGCATGAGCCACCACTCCCAGCCAAAAACAGATTCTTAAGATGGCATTTATACCTGCCTTAGTTTGAGCAAGAGGTTTAAGGTTTCTTAAATTCAAGTACTTTAAAAAATTCTCTTCAGATATGCTTATCAGAAACATGTTTACTATGCAACAGGCAGTACCCATTTCAGGTGGGTAAAGTATCTGTTAAAGATAATGTTAAGTGTGGGAAAAACCCATGTAATGGCCCAAGGATTCATAGATAGTCTAATTTCCTGTAAGAGATGTTTCAACTATGAGGAATATTAAGAATTGAGCCTGCATATGATTCTGTCATATTCATTGCATTTTTTTGGAGCTGAGCCAAAAAATAGCTGTTTTTAAAATGTACTTTATTTGTTGTGGTCTGCTCCATTCCCTGATCAGAACCTGATTTGGTCTCAGCCTCAGTATTCAGTTACCTCAGCCTGTCACTGAGCTGCAGGCCTTTAGTTTTGTTGTCGTTTCTGACTTTGGGTTGGTAGTGATGGATACTACCAGTCTGTCCCCAAATGCATTAGAGGGGATCCCCTCCACTGTGACTCTTTTGGTGGTGTCTGATTTTTGTTGTTGATTATTAGCTGCCTTAATGTAAGTAAGTTGAAGAGCTGTTTTAAATCTAAAGTCGGTCCCTACCAATAGAGTAAAAAATTAGCTTTTTAAAGAGAGTCTCACTCAGTTTCCCTGGCTGGAATGCAGTGGGGTGATCAACCTCCTGGGCAAGTGATCCTCCCACCTCAAACTCCTGAGTGCTGGGACCACAGGCATGCACCACCATGCCCAGCTAGGTTTTTTTTATTTTTGTAGAGACTGGATCTCACTGTGTTGCCCAGGCTGGTCATGAACTCCTGGGCTCAAGTAATCCCTCCGCCTTGGTCTCTGAAAATGTTGGGATTACGGGCATGAGCCACTGTGCCTGGCCAAAACAGAACTTTTTAAAAAATAATTTTGTAGATTGACAAATGTGACTCATGTAATTGTATTGAACATGAAAAAACCCAGGAATCTTTATTTGATATTAAACATTTTTAAAGGCATCTGAATTGTTGTTGTAATAACACATAAGAGAAGTAGTGGGTTTTTGTTTCAAACCTTTGTGCATATAGCTATTTAATGCCTACATGTATGGCTATTATTTCAGTTTTCTCAGTTATTATGAAGAGATTGGGTTTCATTCATTTGTAAAGTTTCAGCCAGACTGCCTTTCACAAATTGATTTGTCAAAATTGAATGTTAATCTTGACATCCCAGTGCATTTTTGCCCTCAAACAGGCCTTTGAATGAAGCTGCAAACACACATTATCTGGTTGTTAATTGTTTTACAGATGAGAACTGGACTGATGACCAACTGCTTGGTTTTAAACCATGCAATGAAAACCTTATTGCTGGCTGCAATATAATCAATGGGAAATGTGAATGTAACACCATTCGAACCTGCAGCAATCCCTTTGAATTTCCAAGTCAGGATATGTGCCTTTCAGCTTTAAAGAGAATTGAAGGTAAGCATTAATTTTTGTTAACCATCCAGTCGTAAGCCTTACCATTATGTAACTCTGAGTGGTAATAGTATTTGAGCTTGAAAAGGCAAAGAGAAGTTTACAGAGAGTGGTAGTTTGTATAATCCCAACTAAGATACATAAAGTTTACCAGGTGCTGATGTGATGTGTGTGTTTCCAAGACGCTGTGGAATGGCGGTGCTGTAGTGGTGTGAGCGGGGCCCTCTGTGTCAGCCCTCCTAGGCCACCTGTGCATAATGGATGATTTCACAAGCGGTGTGCTTGAGATCAGCATCTGTTGTCTCCAGGTCCATTCCGTTTGATTTACCGTAGGATGGTGCTCCATGAGGAGAGTCTCCTAATTAGAAATGCGGCTCATCTGGCATGAAAGAGTTATCTCTTTAGCAGAAATGGGAGCGTTATACAGTGATGATTGAAGGCTTAGGTTGGTTTTACTGGAGGGCAGGAATCACATAGGGCGTGGAGGGATCATTAGGCACTTCACCTCTGGAGAAAAGTCAGAAATTGCATTCAAGTAACAGGAAAATTATACTGATATGGCCCATAACTTTTGTACATTCATACATACAACTGAGAAAAAACTTCAAGAAATTGAAAATATGACTCATCACCACAGTAATCTCCTGTGGAGTACCCAGAGCTTGGTGTCATGGCTCATAGCCAGGATTCAGAAGGAGTAAAGCCTGGGTTTGGGTCTCAGTTCTGCCGCTGAGCAGCATTAAACTCTCGTAGCCCCTGGTTTCTTCTTGAGGGAAAAAGATGCTGAAAGAGACATTCTTAAATATACCTCTTATCTCTAAAATGATGTCATTGTAAGATGGAATGGTTGGTAATCTAATACCAAGGATTCTTAAAGTCCAAAAATCAAGCTTATAAGGTCAGTAAAGCAGGACTGAAGTTTTGGAAATGTACTTAGTTTCCAAGTTATATTAAATGGTAAGGAAGAAGAAATTTGCAGTAGCCTACAAAATAACATTTCTCTTTGTATTTACCAGTGCTCCTGAGTCATTAGAAAAGAATAGAGTAGAAAACAATAGAAATAACATTTGCGAATTGCAGAGGATCCTAGAGAACATTTAGTCCGGTCCTTGAACTTGAACATTGGGAAACTGAGCTTCCACGCATTTGATGAGTATCAGTGCTCTAGTACTAACCACACCAAGTATTTTTCCTGTCACATCATGACTTAAACAATACCATTGGTTACCTAACTCATTTCTGTTGTTCAGTTGTCCTTTGCTCCCCACACCCATTGCCTGCCATAAAAGAGTATTTTGCCAACTTCAGTATGTAAACATTTAGGGATATAGATGATGTGATCACATGTCTGTTTACATAGTTAATAATTTAACTGTGCATACACATTTAAACTCATGTAAAGTCATACAGCAATTTAGAATTACTACTTTTTGCCATTCTTACATTTTTAGGAAACTGTCCTGAATGGTGAATGCCTCACCATTGCTATCATTATCTCTACTCAGGCCCCCTTCCAGGTCATTTAATGCCCTGCTCCTGAACATGCCCTCTTCACTGCCACCTAAGTTGTTTGAGATGCAGCAGATTTTGAATCTAAGGATGATGCTATCACAGGAAGTTTTGTCCCAAAACCCAGTATCTCTTCAAATAAAATTAGGACAGTTGCATTTGTAATTAGTTAGGCGTGTATTTATGATCTTTGCAATGTGGAGATTAACTTGATTGATTTTTAAAGTGATTCTAAAAAGGGTGTTTGTGAGATCCAGCATTTCCAATTTTGAGATCATTCCCACAGGAATAATTACTGTATCTGATTGAATTTCTTTACCTGTTATTTTCCAACTTACTATTTCAGATGGCTTCTATGTAATCCAAATGTGGAATTAGTTGAGGTCATTTAAGGTTAATGTATCTTCTACAAACAGTGCTTTGTTATTCAAAATAAAGCACCAGGCAGTATGTGAGATCTTGTGAGAAATCAGGATTAGGGGATTTCCCTTTTCTGAGAAGGAATTTTGAAGGAAAAAGTGTACTTATATTCAGGTATATATTGTATATGAAAGAATTAGTGATAAAATCATACTTAATAAATATCCACGTCATTAATAGTGACAGAGACTTGGAATGCTATAGGACCTCAGTGCCAAGAAAGTATGATTTTGAATTGTATGATAAGGTATCATGGAGGGTAGAGTCTAAACAATTTAGAATAGTGATGATGATGGATTTCAGGAGTGAGGTCAACATGGACGAAAGAAGAAAATGTGGAAGTGGGAATCTGCATGACTTACATGGAACACACTAGGGAAACTGGTCTGAAAGAGCAGAGTTTTATGTTGGTGGACAATAGGAAATAAAGGTTTGAGGCAGGATAGGACCAGATTATGAAATGTCTTAAAATTGTGCAACAAGCTTAAGCCAGGTAATATGAGCAATCAGAGATCATTGTGGGCTTATGAACAGACAGAATCAGAAAGAAGATGGTGAAGTCAACATCAGGCAGACTTTGGTTGTGGTGGAATGCAAAATGAATTAGCAGAGGGAAGTAATGGCAGTCAAGAGGCTCATTGGAGAGCTTTTCAGCTGTTTAGATGGGGTACCACAAGAAACTGGACTAGAGTGGCAGCAGGAAAACAGCAAAGAAGAAATGGATATATGCATCATTTTGATGGAAGAACCTACGGTGTCTGCTAGCAGGAAAGGGAAGCATGAAAATTACACAAATATGATTCTAGGGTTTCTAACCTGAAATAGTAGAATGATAGTACAAGTTATAGACGTAGGAAGACTTGAGGAGTCTCGTAATAAAATGGTAATGAAAATAGGGGTAATTGTTTTAGGGGAATGTAGGGTCAAGAAGAGCTTAAGAAAATACAGGAGATACTACAGCATGTTTGGATGATGATCGCAACGATCTAGTAAGAAGGAAAAGCCAGTAATGTAAGAAGGGCGATTGCAGGAGCAAAGACTTTGAGGAATAAGGAGAACAAAATTGTTTCTGTTTCTCAGGGGAGTATAAAACAAGGTCATCATCTGACATTGAGGTGGAAGAAAGAGTGTGGAAAATCAAAGAGAAAGAGGAAAATGTAAACAGATATCTTTAAAGGAAAGGACAAATGAATTAACTAGGGAAATGTAGTAGGGTCACCTACTGGTGCTGACAGCTTATTTGAGGTTAGTGGTTATGCCTTTGAAGAGAGGCCAGCTAGCATGGTTGTGTGATTTTCTCTAGTTCTGATGTAGGTGTGCAGTGTAGGTAAGAGAGGTAGCAGGTTGGGTATTTTCCTGACCATTCTGATAGAAAGAGAGGGGGGGAGTCATGGGGATTGAGAATTATATAAGAGAGCTTTATAGTGATTGACCATGTAACCTACACTGAGAAGGAGACATAATCAGGGAGTCAGTAATCTGGAGAGTAGAGGGGAGGGTCTAGTGGGATTGAAGAATTACTGGAGTGAGATAGCTAAGGGAGTAAGTAGAAATGAATACTTGAAGACAGAGTTATTATTGGTTGTAATGAGGGTTAGAAGTTACCATGGATCAAATGTAGTTGGTTGAAGAGGGGTGAAGAACATCACTAGGGCTGGGAGGTCAGATAGGTGAGTCAGGATGAAGTGCCTCTACCAATGATGAAGATGCCAAGGAATAGTAGCAGGGAAGAGACATGGAGCCAGAAGTTTTGCAGGTAAATGCCACACCTCTGTGTGGCTGGTGATGTCTAATTGCATATGCTTCAAGTAGACAAAGTTTTATTTTTTAAAGGGGAAAAGGAAGAATGATCTGAAAGTAGCAGTGAGAACAAAGGGGATACCTATGCCCCTGCCAGGATTTATGGAATGTGGGAGATAAAGCCATTCCCATTTAAGAAGACTTCAAGGGAAAAAGAGTAGTCAGATACTACCTAGGTTTCAGTTTACGCAAGAAGGTGAAGGGAACGTCCAGAGGGAAGAATAAGGGCAGAAAGGATTTTGTTGATAAGCTCTAGAAGGCATAGAATGGGATTTGGGAGGGAGGCTTGTGCAGGGCATGGGTGATTTTGCAAAGCCAAGAAGGGGTAAGATGCAATGATGATGGATGACCTGGCGAATTTAGACTTGCTCCCGAATCCCTTACAGGAAGGTGAATGGTCTAGTTAAAGCCTCATTTTAGGGACTATTCTTTGAGTAGTTTATAGTATTAAGGTGTGCAGTGGTGGGCATAGGGCAAGAAGAATTGTATTCTTGGCAGAGCATAATGAGAAAACATGAATCTCCATTTCTGTGTTTTTGGTGGTTATGGTGAAAATGAATTTGAAATGTTGCTATAACGTTGTTAAAAACGTGTGGAAGTTATTGCAGGGCATTTCAGTATTATAGACTTATGGAGAATACTGGAAATTTCTGGACATTGAAAAAGTTCCTGTGTATTACTTACATTTGTTTAAAAGGAGTTGGTCCTGGATTTTACTCAGTTTTCTAAAATACTTGGAACATATCGCCATAAAATCAGTTTGTCAAAAATATAAAGGAAATAGGATGCTGGGTAACAGTCAGCCATGGCTTTGTGCAGAAGAGTTTGTCAGAGTGATCTGTATTTTCTAAGGAAGAAGTCTGATAAAGGGAATGACCCTCAAGTCATCCCACCTTGATCTTAACAAAGTTTATACTTCTGTGCCTTGCTACCTATTAATCAGTGATTTGGTATATGTTAGACTGAGCACCACAAAAGTGAAATTAGTGCACCATGGGCACATCAGTTTGATACAGTAGTAAAAGCAATGCCAGCCTCTATAGTGCCAGCCTCTGCAGCTGCCACAAGGGTGTTCTAGGGGTCTCTCTGGGCTCAGTGATCATAAGTAATGTCAATACCAAGGGTTTCCATGATGCAGTGAATAAGTTGAACTTTTAAGTTTGCCTGTAATTCCAAGTTGGGTACATAGCTTTTAAAAAAATTATTGTAATTCAGTGATCATAATTCAAGAACTAATCAGAAATATGAAACCATGCCACATTCGGTTAAGAATATAAAAACACACTGGAAATCATTCATGTGTTCATTTCATCCAGCAAGTATTTATGAAATGCCAGATACATACGCAGCACTGTTGCAGTTGCTGAGGATACAGCTCTCATGGAGCTTAATTCCAAAGGGGGACTTTGAAGTCCTGCCACCGGAACTGTAGCGTGGAGACACTTTCAGCTGTAGCAAGAAACCTGCTGCCATCCCCTAAGTACAGGGAAGACAGAGGCTCCCAGCTCTGTGCCCACCCACATTTTTATACGGGGCTGAAGGTGCATGGAGACCCTGGGAGTCATGCACTAAGGGTGTCTCCTAGGTTTCTCAAACTTGAGAGAACCTGATGGTCACACAGGCGATAAATACATAAATAAACAAGAAAATAGCATATGGTATGATAAAAGCTTTGGAAAACAATAACCAGTATGCTGTGATAGAGAATTACTTAGAAAATTCCTTTACTCAGGAGTGTCGGGGGCATATTCCATGAAGGAAGGGCAGTTCAAACTGAAATCTCAGTGCCCAAAGGAGTTTGCCTTATAATGACCTGAGGAGGGAGAATTCCATATGGATGGAACAGCAGCTGCAAAAGCTCTAAGGAGAGAACAAGCTTGGTGTGTTGAAGGACTAGCAAGAAGAAACAGTGTGACCAGAATGGAGGGAGGGAGGAAGGGAAGGCCAGACCAACTGAGCCCTTGTAGATGATGATGAGGTGTGTGGATTTTGTGATGAGTACACAGGAAAGCCGTTAAAGGACTGTGAGCAA
Organism: Theropithecus gelada; assembly: GCF_003255815.1. Taxonomy (NCBI): domain Eukaryota; kingdom Metazoa; phylum Chordata; class Mammalia; order Primates; family Cercopithecidae; genus Theropithecus; species Theropithecus gelada. The sequence goes on from NC_037681.1 coordinate 56,788,457, forward strand.
AGGTTTGACATGATTTGTCTTTTAAAAGATGAATATGGTGGAAAAGGAGACTGGTTGGGGTAGGGAGATGCAAGAGTGTAAACAGCTGGCTGGTAGGGGTTCTTTTAGTAGTTCATGTAAGAGAGAATGGGGACTCATACCTGAGAGTTGGAGATGAAGAGAAATAGGTGGATTCGAGGTATCATTGGAAATAGAATTAGCAGAAGTTGTTGATACGGATGTTGAGGGAAAGAGAAATCAAAGAGCACTCATAGATGTGGAGTTGAAGCAAATTGTAGTGCCCTTTACTAGAGGGAGGAGCAGATTTAGGAAGGACTCAAGAGTTTTGTTTTGGGCAAATGATATTTGACATCCACATAGAGCTATTAGTCACAAGGAATTTTTAAATGTAATTCAGTAACTCATTAAGTAGAATTCATACATACATACTCTATGGTGTATAATTACAAAGAGGTATCCATGAGAAAAGTCGGATCTCTCCACAAAAAGGTATAACCTCATTGGGAGTTTGTATAGAAAAGTAAAGATAACCTACTTTGCAGTGATTTATCACCAAGCAGAAACTGGCTGAAGGGGTGTCTGTGTTATCCTTAAAATGTGTTTTCATAATTGCTGCATCACACATCACATTGGTTAGATTGGTGTAGAATATGTGGAACCTAGTCCTGCTTGCACAGTGAACATTTTGCAAAAGGAGGAAGACACTTAGGGCTTTAGATAATTCTCCTTTGTTTTAGCTGAAAACGTTTGGAGAATGTCGAATGGTTTATCCTTTTTGGCTGTTGCGAATTATTTTCTCTAAATATATAGAGAAAAAAATGAACAATCAAAAATTGGCATGTGATACTGTACATCATTGTTTTATATTGAGTGGAAAAATAAGAACTGTGCCGCATTCATAAGATGGATAAATCAAGGAAGGTTTTGTGGAGGAATTAGGAATTGAGTCCAACTCTGAGAAATTTGTTGATTGGCTCAACAGAAGGGAAGGAGAGTTTAAGAGCAGCCTTGGATAGAAAAGAGAGGACAGAGAGGTAGATAGGAAGATATTAAGGAGGCAGAGTCAGTGGGCTTCAGTGGCTGATTGACTTTAGGGGATGAAGAAAGGGAAGACTTCCAGATTTGGGGAGGATGATTATCAAGATGAATGCTGGAGAGGAGATGGTCAGGATGGATTTTGGGAAGATGATGATCAGGATATATTGTGGTGTCATTTATTAGAATGTGAAATACAAGGAGAGCAGCTTTGTGGGAGGTTGCATGAGGTAGATACTCGATTTGTTTGGTTATATTTAAGGTACCTATGGAGAATAAAGGGGAGGATGAGGGTTACAGGTCTGGAACTCAGGGAGAGATCTGAGCTTGAGATAAGGATTTATGAGTCACCCTCCAAGGGAGATTGTGGTGTCTAATGACTTTTGAGTAATGATGTGAGGAGTATGACCTTTTTTAGGAAGATTAATGTGACAGTAATATGCATAATGGAGGAAAAAAGTGACTGGCAGTGTTAACACACCAAGAGTGAGATAAAAGGACCCCATGCAGTGAAGCTGGTGCAGGAAGTGACTCCTCTGAGGACTGCTACTGTTAGCCAAGTGAAAGTCTAAAACACAATTGCCAGCGCCCATGATATTCAGATGTATAAAATGGAATATATTATTTTAATTAATTGTTCATTGATTGGTTGACTAATTTGTACTCCCTTGTTCAAAAAAGCCTTTAAAAGTATTTGACTGTAGTAGAGCTGGTCAGATCCACACCTGGGATTAGAGCTAGTTCAGAGTAGAAGCACTGAAATGATTAAGTAATTGGATAGAGAGGTCAAGAAACAGGATTATAGTCCTAGACTCTTTCAGTCCAGAAGGTACTCAGCGTTCTCTACAAGTACCTTCTGAGGCTACCGCTTTCGTTTTAGAGCTGTTTTAACTGTTGATTCATTCATGCATTTATTCATGTATTCATTCAAAAAGAATGTATTGAGCACATGCCATGTGCCACTACTCCTCAGATTCACCAGTGCAAATTGACTTTGCTTTTACCTGAGGACTGTTTTCTAAGGACCTAAATTACAATGCATTTTCGATACACTATGGGAGCTTGCTTTGTTTTTTTGTTTTTGTATTTTGATTTTATATAGTATGGCTATGTTCTCTGAAATGAAACTAATTTTTACACAAAGACTGCTGTTTTATAGTCTTTTTTCTTTTCGTTTTTCAAAGCCGAGATAACAGTTGCCTCAGATCATTAACTTAATTATCCTGTACTCTAAATTTACTATTTCAATGCTACCTAAGGAAATGGTAATATCATGAGTTCCTTATTCCATTTTTAGTTTTTTACATTTCACTTATTTCACATTTTTTTTTCTTTACACAAGTAAAGTGTACGTGCTAAATTTTTTTCTCGATTGTTACCTTGTCCTTGGTCTAGAGGCTGTAGTACAACCCTGTGCTGTGTGTGGCCTAATAAAATGTTGTAAATCTTATGTCATTTGTAATGTTTGTCAGTAAACAAATCTTTAGTATTTAGAAAGAAATACTATACCATATTTTTATTTATGTAACTTTTTTTCTCAAAAGCATTTTGGTTTTTTTTTAATGTGCGTGGGGTAAAATGCTCACACAAAACACACAAGTGAATGTGACCTGGTGGAGCTGGGAGTATTAGCATTCATGCTGCCTTTGAGATAGTGCACCAGAATTTCCTCTTAACGTTCCTGCCACTAGAACCACTTCATGGAGACACTTTTCAGCTGTAGCAAGAAACCTGCTGCCATTGCGTAAGTACAGGGAAGATAGAGGCTCCCAGCTCTGCCCCTACCCACATTCCCATACGCAGCTGAAGGTCCATGGGAAGCCTGGGCATCATGCACTGGGGGTGTCTCCTACGTTTCTCAAACTTGTGAGAGCTTGATGGTCACACAGAGAGCTTGCTTAACTAGGACTAGACTAGGGCTAGGGAAATCTGCATTTCCAGCAAGCCCCAGGAGAAGCTGTTACTGCCCATTTTCACCACAGTTTGAGTAGAAAAGTTACAGAATGTTTATGTGAATCGACTTCGCTGCACAGAGAAATGGATTTGTTGTACTGGTTTCAGAGAACATCCTATCTTCAAGTAGTCACTGGACCTAATTTTGATTTCCATTACTTCTTTCGTTGTTTTTTAGAAAAGCATATCTTATACATTGCTTTGCTTCAAATAGTAATGGTAATGGTAATGGTTTCGTTATGCAGTTAAATTTTTTTTCTCAAGTAAATGTTAAAAATGAAATATTTCATATTATACAGGACCACATGATAAGAGACAAAACAAATCCTGGGACTCAGATGCCGGAAAAATCATTTGCTTTTAATAGAGTTGATCCTTTACATAGGTTTACCCATTTGGTCTTTGCTAAACTTTACAAATATATCTAAAACTTTATGTCTATGGATTTTTTTTGGCAATTAAATTGATCTCCTATATGGCATTAAATGCCATTATTTCAAAATATTTCCTAATATGTTATTGACTGTAGTAGAAATAATCATTAATTCACAGAATCAGATACACTAAAAATTAAATTATATGTTCTCCGAAAATATAATTGCTGTTTACTATGAGACTGTTATATAGCAGAGTTAAACTAGTAAGACAGTTGTTACAAATGATCACCACTGTAACTGTTCCATTGGAGGGAGGATGGAAATGGGTGGGTTGTTTACATTTTGTAAGGTTTATGAAGTTTAACGGAAAGGATTTTGGGGTAAGCTGTTGGGCTTTCCAAACTGATGTTGATATACTCATTGATAGTAGAATATGTGACCTTAGATGGCACTTGGGAAGCTAAAGGAAAAATCAGCTGGGACCTTGATGATAATGAGGTCCCTGATCCACCCGGAAGGTGAGGTTAAATGTGTTTTCCTTTGGTCAAGGGAAGGGAATTCCAAATCCTTTGCTCATGTCAGGAAGAGCCTTTGTGGGGGCCAGGACTTAGTGTTTTAAACTTGGTAAGTCTTATTAGTATAACTGTGCTAATATTTGACCCCCCAAAAAAAACAAAGGAAACCTCTCAAACTCTGATTCTTATTTATCCTGAAACCAAGCATTCTGTATTGCAAGGACCATGCCTTCTTTGCTTCAGGATTTTCATGTGTACAGATTCCTAAATTTTAAGTTACTCAGCTGCTTCATTAAACTTACTTGTGATAGATTCTAGTTTTCTTAGGCTAGTTACATCTGAAAGTGATACTATGCTTGTAAATGTGTTGCTTTAGCTCATATAAATTGTGTAAAAAGTTTATTTTAGGGGAATCCAGTTAACACTGCTTATCAAGTTTAGAAAAACTAAGTCCTGGCCCCCACAAAGGTTTTTCCTGACATGAGCACAGGATCTGGAATTCCCTTCCCTTGACCAAAGGAAAACACATTTAACCTCACCTTCCGGGTGGGTCAGGGACCTCATTATCATCAAGGTCCCAGCTGATTTTTCCTTTAGCTTCCCAAGTGCCATCAAAGGTACTTGTTTATAAGGCAGTAAGACCATTATGCAACTTTAAATCTTATCCCAGTCTCTTTGTAAAGACACAAATTGACAATATTCTTTGTCTTTTCTTTTTTGGAGCATGTATACATAAGCACACGCACATACCCGTATTCGTGTGTATGTATATCTGTAAACATAGATATATAAAGTGACTTTAAAATGTAAGTACGTGTGTTTCATTTTAAATTCTAGCAATGTTATTGGGAAAGAAAGTGTAGACAAAGTTACATATTTTTGTAAGTAGTATACTTTGACTTACATTGACAGTTAAATCAATATTTAAAACTTTTTTGTTATAGATACAAATTTTGGGAAGAATTGTCCTTAGAAACATGTTTTAAATCATTGTTTTGATGTCTTGATAACTGGTACCAGGAAAATAAAAAGGGTTACCAAAAGGCAGAAACCGGTTTCAAATTATCTGGGAAATAAAAACAGGAAACTCAGGGAACTTGGCTTGAGACCAGTTGGAGAGGAGCAGTTGTTGATTGAATAATTATACCTGCATTTTAACTGTTGGAAGTCATACAGTGACCTTCCGGTTGTTGTGATTTCTTTGCCCATCAAAAAAAAAAAAAAGTCATGATTAAATATTTTATATCTAGTTACCAACAGGAGTGTGAGTGTAAAGGAGCCTTTTTATTCCTACACATTAGGTTACAAAAAGGATTGGTACAAAAAACAAATTTTCCAGTTGACATTTAGAGTGATACTTTGTATGCAGTCATCTGTAAACAGCGTAATAATTTCTATACCTCTCATTCATGGATTTTTTTTCACCTTTTTCTTTGCTTTAACTCTTAACTCTGAGCTTTGAAGCCATCTCTTCTGTCCAAAGATGTGCCTAGTTCAAGCACTTTTCTGTCCTCTTCCCATACCTAATCCCAGGTTGGTTAAAGGCGCACCAAAAGTTGTAGGTGAGCAGGTGTTGCTACATCTGGGCTTTATTTCAGGATTAACTAGAATGTACTTACTCTATGTTTTTAAAAGAGACTTATTGTTAATATTACAAGGACGAAAACAACCTGCCACTTTGAGCCAGATAAACGGTGTTCTCGAGGGCCACGCCTAAAACTCCACCTACCCGGGATGCTTAAAAAATGTTGGTCTGATGACTGACCTTAGCAGGGTGACATGTTCACTGCTGGGGAGCCCTGAACACTCCCGCGCGTGTCTGTGGTTTCTGACTTGGCTGTAGGTGACCTCTCTGTTTTTCCCAGGGCTCGGCATGTGCTCTGTAACACAGAGCTGCTGAGTTGCTGCTTTGCCCAGCTGTGTCCGGCTAAGCCCTGGCCCCCACAAAGGTTTTTCCTGACATGAGAAAGGATCTGGAATCCCAGCCCAGGAGGCCTTCTGAGCTGCTGGCAAAGGCTGCTGTGCGTGGAGACCACTCCCCATGGCAGGGCTCCCTTCCCTCTAAGGGGAGCTGGAGCTGTCCCTTCTGTGTCCACAGGGGTTCTCCGCCTCCTGCAGAACAGAGCTGCAGCCCCAAGCTTGTCTCCATCAACCGGAGGGTTTGCATAAGCAGGAGCTGTCAGGCAATTAAAACCTCGTTCGTTAGTGTAATTAGTATTCCAAGACCACGATCTGGGATTGTGGACAACTCAACCAAGCTGCACAGTTTATGTCCTGCTTATGAAAAAAAAAAAAAAAGTAAGTCTGTGCAATCTGTGCAAGGGAAGTTCAAGAAAGAATTTGGGGGCATAACCACTTTAGCATCACTTTAGTCAAAAAGTGATCGTTTCAAATGTTCTTATAATTTTATCACTATAGGTAAGGAACCTCTATTAGACACTGTGTTTTTTTGTACTCACCTGTCTTGCCAGTATTATATATTTACTAGTATCTTGATTAAGAGATACTCAGAGAAAAAAAAAGCTCCTTTAAATAAGGAGGGTTTTAATTAAAAAAGAAAAAGAAAAGAAAATCTTTGCTAATGGGAGGAAGCAGGGCTGAATGCATACCATCATACATAAAAATATACCTCAAAGCAAAGCTCTACTTTCCTCCAGTTCTTGTTGAAGGTTACTAAAGCTAACCTGACATGAAAATTGTAAAGGTTGCCAAATTTGTCTTTTTCTGTCTATGTCCTTCCTATTCTGTTCTTTTAGTTTTTTTCCACCTCAGAAGCCCGGCATCATTTTTCTCTCGTTTCTATCAGTAACTATAATCTAGGAAAAAATTTAAATTGTTTACCCTTTTTGATTGGTTGTACCCCAGAGTGTTACTTCTGCCTGCATCCCCACATTTTAATCCTAATTGTGAAATTCCTATTGAATTCAATCCAGAAGGAAGGAGCAAGGATTTCTACTGTCAATGATGCACCTTCCTGACTGAGCCCTGCTCACTTGGGAAGGATAGTCCTGGGGCTGGTCCACTGCATGGGGTCATTTGAGATGAATATGGAAAGGACCTCGCCCTAAGAAGTCTAGTAGGAGAGATCAGATACACAAGGAGTTATAATGAGGGTAGAGCAGCCATACCCAGTCTGAATAGTGTTATGCCCGGTAGACATTCTGGAAGACATTGCTAAATAAGAATCAGAGCTAACTTTAATCAGTTTAAAAGCTACTTTGTGATTTATAGACACGTTCACTTCTAGAATCGGCACTTCTTCGTTCTTTGTGAAATCTATAACTTTCTCAAGAAAGGTATTTAAGAGCACTAAAATTAAATATTTAAGTTTTTTTAAAGAAACGTTCTAATAATATAATTTGACTTATTCCCTAGTTCATATTGACCTTCACTAAGCATACTGTTCTGGGGCATTTGAATAATTTGTTTCAAAACCTATGAGACCATTCTTTTAATGGTGCATATGCTCTAAGATAAGAATAATGGATTCCTATTGGTTGATGATACGTGCAAAGGTAGGGATATATTCTTATAGTGTGCCTTCCTGCTTTTGATTCGTGGTTTCTCTTGCTAAGTGTTTTCTGCATCAGGAGGAGGTGACAGCAGTAAGTGGTGCCTGTAAAGTTGGAAGAGGGAAGGAATTGACATGAATTAATGTCTGTGTGAGTTTTTAAGGAGCTGGAATGTCCCTCTAAATCGAGGATGTGTTTTTTTTTGTTTGTTTCTGGTTGACAACTTCCTAGTTTTCCTACACTTCATTATTCTTTTCTCTGTCACTGGGATTTTTTTTTTCAATTTCCCGAAAAGCAAATGAAGTGCTTTTTCCTTATCAGTGGCCTTTCTTTTCCTGTTCCAATAACAAAAGAACAATACAGGAATTTAATAATGTTAAAAAATTGCTGTGTCTTTTTCTTAATATATCCATTTATTTGTCTGCAGATAAAATCCAAGTTTTAAAGACATAGCGGAAAACTGTTTATAAGTAAAATGAGCCACTATTGTATCTTGTCCTTGTCAGGGTTTTCATTTTTGTCCTTTCACCCAGTTTAGAAAGTAAATTTTTTTTTCTCTTTAAAATGTGTTCCCATGTTCTGTTATTAAGAGGAAAAGTTCTGAAAATAGAAAGATAGGTGAAAACACTGGTTATCCTCTAATAGAAGGGCACTTTAAAGATTCCTAGAACACATTCTGATCTTGTTTACGTATCTATATTCTATTAAAGACTGTTGTTTACTGTTCCTGCTGCTTTGGCCAAAAAAAAAGTCCAGTCTGCCTCACAGACTTTTTATAAATATCAGAGGTGTGTTTTTGCAACAGTGTACATGAAAAGACAGTTGTTTCAGTGTTTTGATGCAGTTTGAGTTCATGGGAGGGTGCATTAAAGTGGCTTCTGCAAGTATCCTTGAAGCCACAGTGAGGAGGGAACTTGGGACTTGTTCCATGGTGGTCCTGCTGTGACCTCAGAGGACCTTGCTTGCTGACTTTTTTTAAGGCATGAGACAAATTCTCACATTCTCAGTTGTGTCTGACGCAGATCTGGGTACTAGTCAGGGTTTTAAACTGCCTAAATAATATCTTGCATGTAACATCTAAAGTGACATTTATCTCTGTGGTACTAAAAAGAAAATACTATTCCATTTACATGTTCTTGGTGCCCTTTGGCATTTTGATTGCTGATTACAGTAGGACCTTCAGAATGCTTTCTGATTGAGACCTGATTTCTGTTTCATCTGGAATTTTTCAAATACAATTATTGTGTGGTGTTAACACTTCATTGCAACATGGAACTCCCAAAAATGTTGTATATGTATTCTTTCATGCCTCTCAGCCTGGCTTCATGTATGTCTAAGTACAGGTCTTATTATAATGTTGCCCTTGGGGGTCCTTTTGATATATCAAGAATTAAACCTCTTTAGTCAGGAGAGTGCATTCTATATGGACTTATAATAAATAGTCTGTGTTCATATGCATAGGAAATAATGCATTTTCTGAAAAAAATTATGCATGTCACTTGTATTTTTCTACTTTGTATGCCAGAAGAACATTGTATACAAATATGTCCCATACGCATGTATGAATTTATATAGCTGTATGTATATAAGCACATATACATCCATGATGATATAGGTAATATGTGGAAATAAGTGCAACCATGTGATTATTTTTATCTTATTCTTTGTGTGTGTGTGTGTTTGTGTGTGTGTGTGTGTGTGTGTAGAGTTACCTGTCATTAAATATGACAGTGCTGATAATAGTGTTACATTCTCTGGTTAAGAGTTTCCTGAGAATTTTGGTCTTCCTTAATGGTGCAAATTAGTTATAGACTCTTAACCCGTGAGATATATTCCAGTGGTTCGTTTCTAAGAATTGATGTAATATTATGCACTTTGTAAATAGCTTATAGAGGATAAGCTATGACTCTTCAAATAAATATTATTCAAACTCCTTCCACTTTGATTTCCCTTATCACTATAACAACCGCACCCAACTTTGCAATTAAATTGTGTTGTCTATCTGCTTCCCGCACACTAGTGAAGCTGACCCTATCGAGTTCAAAGGAAATATGAGAGATAAAGTCGAAAACTGCCTTCCTTTTGTTGACATTTCTAGAGCAACAAGTCAGAAAGCTTGTCTCCCTTTAGGTAGATCAGAGCTGCTACGGGTCATGATTAGATGGTATGTCCACTAGTAACTGTGATGACGCCCAACAGAATTATTTGTAACATTCTCAGTAAATAACCAGGAACTCCGGTAAGCAAAAGGGGAATAGCTGTTAACTTGCAGATTCAGTTTTCTACAAATGGTGGGGCAGAGGGAGGGGGAATAGTGAGGACAAAGGTAAAGATCACCATAGAATCTAAGTCACCAGATTTCTGCGTTTAACCCATTCCAGCCCAGCCCAAGTGAAATTGTGTTTTGGAGAAGCCTCCATATTTGGCCTCAGCAGTGGGAGTTCTTGGCTGTATTTCACTGCTCTCTTTATTGAAATATTTGCCACATCTGAGTTCTGTCACTGTTCAGTTCAGAGGGATTTTTAAATCACATACTAACTTTGATGCTTCATGCATTTGTATTATTTGTGTATTCCTCAATCATATTAACGTTTCTATCAAGATTTTTGCCATATGACTCATAGCAAAGTTTTTCAGACTTATTTAAAACAAATGAATTTTAAATAGTGGCCCATTTGCTACATGTTAAATTTGATATACACAATTTTATACATCTTAAATTCGTATATCTTTGGTATCTTAAATTTGATATACGAATGGTGGCCCATTTGATATATGTTTGCTTAATATAGTGTAGCATGATTGATTTTGTTATATTTCCCATGAGCCGAGGTACTGTTGTTTCCTATTATCAGAGAAGACATTTCAGGTCTTTTAAATCTTATGTGAAGTACTTCCTAAGAAGAGAAGTAAAATGATTATATCTCACATTAGTTACTATTATCTTCAGCATCAAAACTAAATGAATATCCCCAGGAAAAAGGTTATAAAATTACAGCACCTAGACACATTGAGGGATTAGGAGGTAGTAAATGTGGAATGGGCTTACGAATGACTTTATTCACTTACTGGCATTTTGGGGGGACTCAGGCTGTTAGGAAAATGAACCAATCTGTATTAATATAAAGCGCTAGAAATACAAATAAATCATGTTTGAAAGCGATACTAGGATTTTCCTTGAATGCTGCTGAATAAATTCTGCTTGTTAAATGTCAGTGAAATACATGTCACCTGCATGCATAAAGTGAGAGGGCCACGAAAAATAGACACTTAACCGCTTTGAAATATTTAAGCCCTTTAATGTTCCTTTGACCCTCAGCTAAAGGACATAGTCACATAGCAGAGGAAATGCCTCAAATTCTAGCATCTGGGTTTGTTTCTTTATACTTTTTTGGCATAGTTACAACAGTAGGGCTTTTCTGTCCTTTAATTTTTTTCACAGTACAGTCAACACAGGCTTTTCACACAAGTGGGAAAGGACGGTTGTGAGGCCAAAAGCAATATGTTTCTTCTCTGTGCGCCACAGCAGAGCCTAATTGAATGGCTTGTTGTTTCAGAGGGAGCCCAGAACCAACAAGCAGACAAACAGAATCCCACACAAATACAAATTGCCTGTAAAATTAGGTACCTACACACGTGCATATCGACAGATGTGTACTAAAAATGCAGTGATCTCTGAGTTTGAGCTCGTTGGCTTAGTCACCATGTTCCAATTCTTTCATTGTGCATAGTTTTTGGATTTTCATCTGAATTTTCAGCTGCCTGAAGGTGTTTCTTCTATAGCTGAGAAGAGAACCTAGTTTCATTACATATACTTGTAAAGTGTATATATTTGGATGGGGGTGCTCTATTTCAGCCCTATTCATATGTCAACCATATTGTCATTTATCATTAGCAAAGGGTCACTTTTAAACTTTATAGAAATAAAACAGTGAGATCCGATTTTCTGTTAATTAAAATATATATATCATAACAGTAAGCTGGAGACATCTTCATATATTCATGTTTTCCCTGCTTTACATCCAATAGGTTTCTGAGCTTTTCCTGAGACTTTGAATAATAGCAGCACACCCTAACGTACCTTTTTTAATGGGAATTCAGTTGGGTACCATATGCCTTTCTCATTGCTGAAGGCCTTCATGCTTTGGCATCTCTGCTCTCATCTTACCAGTGACTGTAGGCCATTTGTCTGGTTCTGATATGGAAATATTAAGAAGCAGTGCTGTTATATACAAATCCTTATAGCCTCAAAATTAAGTGCAGCTCTCAAAAGTAGCCTTAAAAGTTGAATGACACACAAAAGCTTGTTTTATCTGAAGTTTATATGTTTTTTCTGTAGAGTTACATTGGATAGGGTAGTTATCAGCCCTTAGCAAATGCCTACCTAATTTTCCCTAATCTGTTATTCATTCATTCAACAAATATTTATTGAGCACCTGCTCTGTTCAGACACTGTGCTAGATTCAGGGCAAACAAGACAGATAAGGTTCTAGTCCCCCCGAGCTTTCAGTCTTAAGGGGCAAAAATAAAATTATGTGATTGCTGTTGACTTACAGGGTGCTGAGACTGAGGTAGGATAGCTTGAGAAAGTCTCTTCTCTGAAGAGCTGATGTTTTAAGTTGGACTGAAAGGTAAGAAGGAGCTGGCTGTGCAAAGAGCTCGGGGAAGAACATTCTAGACAGAGTGAACTTGTCTGTGTTCAGTGACATCAGTATGGGGGAAAGAGTTTTGTGTCCCGAGGGACTTAAAGGTGTGATGTGACTGTAGTGTATTGAGTGAGTGTCGGGGAGAGGGGCAGAAGAGGAAGCTGGAGAGGTAGGGAAGGGCTCAGTTACATAGACAACATGGTAAAGAGTTTGGATTTTATTCTAAGTATTATGGGAATCCGTGGAAGAGTTTGAAGCTTCAGATGGAGATGAGAGGATGCCCTTTTTAAGATCAACTATGGCTGCTATATGGAAAATGGATTGTAGCAGGAAGCTAGAGTAGAATCAGAGAGATTATTTAGGCCACTGAAGGAGATCCCAGCCAGGAGACTGCTATGTAGCTGGACCAGGGTGGTAGCAGAGGAGTTGGAGAGAAGGGAGTAGATTCTCTGTGTCATTTGGAAATACAGTTAAAAGGGCTCAAATAGGTTGGATTTCGGGGTGAGGTTGGGGGTAGACTTAAGAGTGACCCCAGGGTTCTGGCTTAAGCAGTTGGTACCATTTCCTAAGATGGGTAAGACTGAGAAAAAACTAAGGGGAGTCAAAATTACCTGCTGAGAAACTGAGAGTACACTGGAGACGGAAGTGATTCTGAGTCCTTTTCTTCGTATGGTGATGCTTTTTGGAAATCAAGTCATTAGAATGTTTCACTACCTGGAACACAGCAGTAAAACTGAAAATTCCGCCTTGGTAGCTCTTGGTTCCAGCTCTTTAGCTTTGTCTCCTGCTGTTTTATCTAATCCTCTGTCTCTTCTGTAGGCTGTGTTTCTCTGACCTTTGGAGAAGGCTTTTGTTTCTTCCCCAGGGATGTCAACAAAACCCACATCCCAATTTGCTTGGCTTCGCTTTAAAATTGTTCAGAGATTCTTTCTGTAAGTTTTTCACTACATGCATCTACTGTTTCAGGCATGATTATTGTCACACTAGAATCCCAGTGGAACCAAGGCTAGCTGGGGGACATGAAAGATCGTGAGTGTCATATCTCATGCACACTCCAGAGCATGTGGAGAAACCCATACCGTTTAAATCATTCTTCCTCCATTCCCTAACTGAGGACTCATGTGGTAGGACTTTATTATACTTAGTCTATGTCTGTGTGCTTATCATACCACATTTTATTTTCCTGTGTGCCTGCCAATATCCTCTGAAAGCAGAGACGGTGCCTGGCATCTAGGGGATAGTTAATGAGTGTCTGATGATTTAAAAAAATAATGGATTGGGGCTGGGCACAGTGGCTCATGCCTGTAATCCCAGTACTTTGGGGGGCCACGGCAGGTGGATCACTTGAGATCTGGAGTTCAAGACCAGCCTGGCCAACATGGTGAAACCCTGTCTCTACTAAAAATACAAAAATTAGCTTGACATGGTGGGGTGTGCCTGTAATCCCAGCTACTCGGGAGACTGAGGCAGGAGAATCACTTGAACCTGGGAGGTGGAGGTTACAGTGAGCTGAGACCACACCACTGCACTCCAGTCTGGGTGACAGGGTGGGATTTTGTCTCAAAATAATAATAATGATAATAATAATAATGGATTGAAACTATGGAACTAAATTATAAAAGATAACTTTCATGATTTGCTAAAAAAAATGGGACTTTATTGCCATTGAGGAACCTAAATTATAGAAGATAACTTTTATGATATGCTAAAAGAATGGGAACTTTATTGCCATTGCAAACTTGTGAGGAGAGAGGTAGCATGTGGAGTTAAGAATAGAATGACCGGTTCCTTGATTGAAAACAATCAATAAAGATACTGTGAACAGATTATCAGAAAGTATCCATAAGTATAAAACACATTCAGAATTTAGAAAACAAGACATAAGACATAACTCTTACTACAACACTGCATTTGTCCTCTGAAAGGAAGAGACATCACAGGTTTAGTATTTTTTGACCTGTCATTTGATTTTAGTTTAAGCCTAATTTCATTTAAGCTTACCCTTTTGGCCCTAGTCCCATTTCTTTTCGGTATTTTTGCTGCCAGTTTTTCAGATACAGAAGGAAAATCATATTTGCTGTGTGCAGTTGGAAGAAACCCTGGCACAGATCCTCCAGAAACCAAAGAGAGAAATTATTAGCCATATCCAGACCAGTAGCTGACTGGCTCTGATTCTTCCTCCCATGAGCATTCCTGATTAATGGGAGAATCTGTTCTGTAGTCGAACAGCCTCTTTCCTGAGCCCAGTCTGTCCTGGCTTCAGAGCATGACCAGCTGTGCAGCTGAAGCCATTGCCAGGGCTCTGTTTCTGATTCTACTCCTCAGCATGTCGGAGGTGGTGGATGGGGAAGCAAAGAGGTGGGAAGAGCATCCAGGTCAGTTCACACGTTTCAGGAGATAACAGACTCAGCGCCGTCCACCCAGAATCCCGCCACTCACATTGGACTCTGTCCTCTTCAGAAGTCTGTCATTCTGCATGGTGCAGATGTTGCAGTCCTTCCCTTATTCTTTTGTCTTTTGTCCAGACCACTTAGCTCCTGTGTCTGTAGTGATTAAATGCTTTGTAACTTTCTCTGACATCCTTTTTTTCACCCCTCTTCTCTCTTCCCTTACTGTCTCTTCCACCATACCTCTTCTGTTTTCTGTTAGCCTTTGTTTCCTCTCAGCCATTGCATTTTCCCCTTTACACTGAAACAGCTTTGTTTATTGGCCTGTTTCCGGCAATATTAAGATACTTCAATTTTTTACTAACCTGTTTACCAATTTAACAAAGCTAAGGTGGTTCATGGCAGCATTTGGGGCCTGAAATATGAAATACTATCATAGCAGATTATATATATTCAATTTCTGTTACCTTTCTCTTATCTTTCTTCCTTATTCTAAACTCAATCTATTTCATTTCAGGGATCTGTTATCTGAGCGTTTGGAGTTTGGGATCCTTGTAGGGTCTCCAAAGCTTAAGACCTATCTCCACTGCATCTCTGAGATCTTAAAAACAATAATACGAAGATCCAGAATAAATTGGTGCCAGTTAAACTCGAACCAAAGAAGGTTTAAATGCAGTGAGCGTTTGAGTGATAAATAAGGTATGGCCCTAACTCAAGAGGCTTCCAGTTTTCTTGGGGAGACAGGCATGAACACCACTCACTAGAATAGAAAGTAGAGTGAAATGAGTACTTTCACAATTTACAGGTATAAGGAAAATACACAGGATTACTGAGAAAGGAGTTATATTCTGACTAGGAAAATCAGAACTCGTGGCATTTTTGTGAACATGGAAGGATGAACAGGATTTCAGTAAATGGAGAAGAAAGGCAGGAGGGCTTCCTAGACCAAGGAGGTGATGGCAGTGGAGAGTTGTGCATGCCGATCTTCTGTGCAGCATTGAGTGGCAGGCACATTGCACCTAAGTGAGCACTAACTATGCTTTCAAGAAGGTTGGGACTAAGGGAACAGGCCTGAAGATAAAGTAAGAACTCAAGGAGGAATGTTTACTTTCTGAATTGTAGAAATGGAGCATGTTTATAAGTAGAAGAGAAGGAGCCAGCAGAGAGGGAGAAATTCAAGGCACAGTGCAGGAGTGCAAGGCCCCAGGTGACACGACAGACTCTTCTGAGTCTTGCTCTCTCACTCTTCATGTTCGAGCTCTTTTTATTGTTTGCTTTTTGAGACAGGGTCTCGCTCTGCCATGCAAGCAGAAGTGCAGTGGTGCAGTTGTGGTTCACTGCATCCTCCACCTCCCCAGGCTCAGCTTCCCAAGTAGCTGGGAATACATGTGCACACCACCCTGCCTGGCTAATTTTTGTATTTTTTGTAAAGATAGCATTTCACTATGTTGCCTGAGCTGGTGTTGAACTCCTGGGCTCAGGCACTCCACCCACCTCGGCCTCCCAAAGTGCTGGGATTACACGAGTGAGCCACCATGCCCAGCTGCTTGAGCTCTTTATTCTGCCATGTCCAGGTTCCCCTTTTCTGTGCAATACAGAGGTGGTATAAAGCCACTAAACCAAGGAATCAACTTCAGAAACAAGGTAAAGCAGCCTTCACTCAATAGGAAATCGCATCTATAGATCACCACTCTGTTGGCAGGGTTCGGATGACTGAGGTGTCTGTGTCTTGATCAAAAGTTTTCTTTCCATTGGGTCTCTGTCCTGAGGTCTCCATGCATCTGTGACCTTGGACAAGTCATTTAACCTCTAGGCACCTTCCTTGCCCTCTCTGTTAAAATGAGATGGTGGTCCCAGAGCTGTGTCCTAGGCCACTGTGTCATCACCACTTACAGTTGTTTAAAATCCCGGCTCTATCGCCTCTGTCTCCTCTCCTCCTCCTACTGCCTTCCCCACTTCCCCTTCCTCTCTCCTGCTGTAGTCATTAGCCTGATGTATCCTGACACTATCCCTGTAATAAATATAAGTGGATGTTGCTAATTAAATGCTAGCGTATTTAAAGAAATTTTCCAGCAATCAGTAGAGTAGCTGAGTGGTTTATAGGCTTCCTGTTCAAGAGGGAGGTGTCCTAAGGTTTAAAACTAAGGTTCTAGTCATAAAGAAGGCTTTTTATTATTAGGACAACATGGTAATTTGGTTAAGAAAGGACTTACTCTCTGCAACATTAAAAGATACATATACTTTTGTCATTTTCAGTAGTAGCTTTGTCTTTTTGATTTACCTCTTCCGACAGTTGTGATTGACATCAGATTGAACACATGGTTCACTAAAAACTACAGCTCCTTGAAGTACTATGTTAATATTCTAATCTCCTGTTTGCATCATTAATAAGAGCACATTTTATTGCCACTTGAAATAGACTCATTGACATCCCAGAATAGGTAGTTTTGATATTAGCAACTTGTTAAGGCTGCCCATTCACATTCCGTGTTCTTGATAATGTACCACGTTGTAGCCCTTACTTACCACATTGAAAATGCACTGATTTGAAGAAGGAGGTCTTGTGCCTCCTTCTAGGGGTACTAACTCTTTTAGTATTATTTCTCTTGTTTCTGAAGCTTATGTTAGAATCTGAGCATAAAGCTTCATTTCATTTCTCCTGGAGCCAATTATTATCTCAAAATCAGAAGTGCATGAGTAACTAAATTTAAAGGGGGCTTTTGGTTCTGACATAGGTAATCTACGCAGCACATCTGAAATATCTGGGATGTGGTTATATGGTCATCATACATCATACAGTGGTCATCATAGTCAGTGGTGAGATTCAGAAATGATGGCAGTTTATAAATAGTTCTAATTTTTAGCAAATACATAGCTTTAAGGCCCTGTGATTGTTTTCTTTCTTCTGTTGATCTTGTGACTTTAAAATGGCATTCGGTTGTCTGTTCATTTTAAATGTTTGTCACTTCTGACTTCTGTTTCCTCTTATTGTTTTCTGTTTTTGTGTTTGAGCCCTTAACTCAGGTGTATTTATTTCCCCCTGCCAACTTCCTGCCCTCTTTCTTCTTCTGATACCTTCTCTTTGATAACCATGTCTTCCATGGTTAGTGTTCTCTTGCCCACCAGCAACCTATATTAGTTTGGTTCATTGGTTTAAAAACAAATCTCCTATTTTTGAGAATGAGAATGTGGTGTTATGATAACTAACATTTAGAGCATGCTTATATATCAGATGTCCCTAGGCGTTTTCTATGGATTATGTTATTTAAACACACCCAAGAACCCCATGAAGTAAGTTAAAGGGGTGAAGTAACTTGCCCAAGATTTCATAGCAGGGAGAGGTAGAGCCGAGGTTGGAACCCAGATGGTCTCATTCTGGATCTCATATTCATAACCAATCCTGTTACTTTATTGTCTCAACTGTTCAGTCCATCAAGATTTAATAATGATCACCAGTGATGTCCCAGGCACAATGCAGACACAAGGACACTAAATCCCTTTCTCTTACCATACGTACAGGGTCTTAAGTGCCATTTGAGAGGTTCTTCCATAGCACCTGTGCATGCCAGTGCCTAACTCTTTTCAAAAGTTCAAGAGGTCTTCACCCCTGTGGAGCTGAGGTTTGCAGGATAATTAAGAGTTTGCCAGCTGGGGAAGCAGAGAAGGCATAGGGACATGGGCTAGGAAAGGAGAACACAGTTGACGCTGTAACAGCTCTCATGTGACTGGAGCATAGGTGCTGCCATAGCAGAACAGATGGGCAGTTGGAGAATATGTCTCGGAGTTAGTTGAGTCCCGGTGGCCAAGGGCTTTGAGTGTCGTGGCCCCGAATTTGAACTTCATTTTTCAGCCATTTCGGAAGCTAGTGCAACCTCCTTGAGTCTCTCCTGCCTGTTTTGCCTCATTCCACAGAGGCCACTGGAGATCTGGAAACCCCACGGTGTTTAACATTGGCAACTGAGACCTCTACATGATCAGCTTAGAGGAAATTTTATTGCAGTAGCATTGTAAAAACTAGTGTTTTCATACAGTCTTTTGATCCTTGGTCCTACATAACTACGGTTAAATCCAAAACCATAAGCAGAAATTTAACGTGAGTGCTTATATTCTTTTTTTTTTTTAATACTTTAGGTTCTAGGGTACATGTGCACAACATGCAGGTTTGTTACATATGTGTACATGGGCCATGTTGGTGTGCTGCACCCATTACCTCGTCATTTATGTTAGATATATCTCCTAATGCTATCCCTCCCCAGCCCCTCCCCACAGTAGGACCCGGTGTGTGATGTTCCCCTTCCTGTGTCCAAGTGATCTCATTGTTCAGTTCCCACCTATGAGTGAGAACATGTGGTGTTTGCTTTTCTGTTCTTGCAATAGTTTGCTGAGAATGATGGTTTCTAGCTGCATCCATGTCCCTACAAAGGACACGAACTCATCCTTGTTTATGGCTGCATAGTATTCCATGGTGTATATATACCATATTTTCTTAATCCAGTCTGTCACTGATGGACATTTGGGTTGATTCCAAGTCTTTGCTATTGTGAATAGTGCCGCAATAAATATACGTGTTTATTGCAGCATGACTTATAATCCTTTGGGTATATCCCCAGTAATGGGATGGCTGGGTCAAATGGTATTTCTAGTTCTAGATCCTTGAGGAATCACCACACTGTTTACCACAATGGTTGAACTAGTTTACAGTCCCACCAACAGTGTAAAAGTGTTCCTATTTCTCCACATCCTCTCCAGCACCTGTTGTTTCCTGATTTTTTTAATGATTGCCATTCTAACTTGTAAGATGGATACAGAGATACTTTCCAAAGAAGTTTTTAATGTAAATTTAAATGTATGACTTTTATGCAGGTATGGTATGTGCTTTTTCCTAATTAAATTTCCTTTTTTGGGGGAGAGATTGAGAATTTAAATGATGTTATGAAACAAAAGGCTTTGGATACTGTTGAAAAGCTACAATCAGTACTGTTTAAAATGCTTATTTACTCACTATTACAATTAACCTTTATAAAGCAGACATCTTTTTAGATGGGGCTTTTTTAAAAAACCATTTTTATTAGTCCTTTTTCTGGTGATAGTAAGACGACTACATATGAGCCCAGTTTAAACTCAAATTCTTTCCTACTTTCAGTAAGAAAAATAATTAACATTAACATTTCAGTGGAATTGCAAATATATTGCCCTAGCTTACTCAGGGAAAGGGAATTACCAGCTGGCGAAAAAGCAGTAGAATAAAATGTAGTCGGGCGTATCTCACATTGAGATTCTTAGGTGGGGACTCTTTGAAACAAATCTCAAACAAATTTTAAAACCCAGAAGATGTCCTCTTTTCACAGTCATTACCATGGAGGCCCATTTTCTTGTCCTAATGTAGCTGCCCTTGCATAAGGAGGAATGTTTTTTGTGTCTCTTTCTCTTTCCCTCCTTCTTTCCTTCCTTTCTTTCCTTCCTTCCTTTTTTTGTTTTTAATTGCCTTCAGTGTTTGCAGCACTTTTTTCAATGGCTTTGGTAATGGCAAACTTTGATTTTTTGAAGTTGAATTTTATTTTGGGAAACAGCCAAAAGGTATATGGAGTCATACCTGATTAATAAAATAGGTAAGCACTTTGGGGAATTCTGTTTTTGCTAAAACATAAACTCAAACTATTAGGCACTGAGGCTGATTTTACTGTATATCTCATGAACTGCCTTTAAAGAAAATGTCAAAAGGAACATTACATAAAAGAGTTGAAAAGTGGCAGAATTGAAATAGCTAGATAACTTCCTAAGGTGACTTTGAAGAACACTTTTATTGATTTGAATTTGTAAGTCCTATTATTTTGTTTCTTGGGGGCTTTTTCCCTTTATTTTGCAGTTTTATCTTATGTATTCAATATAGTTAAAGTTCTTTAATTTTAAAAAAATCTTTAGGGTACTTTAGTAGCACTCAATCTTTGATTTGAATGTCTGTTAGTATAGTACTATATATGTGGGGTTTTCCCTACCAGTTAATAGAGCATGTAGTTAATAGAAGGTGGCAGGGTGGTAAACCTTTCTCCCCCTGCATAATTGAATAGTTTTAAGTGCCATTTGAAATCCTGAATATCTAAGATTGGATTCCAATAACTGAGTGGCCTGAGAAGCTTTGCTCTCAGCAGCTGCCAGTGTTTATAAGAGTTATTTCACTACTTATCGCTATTCAGATTCACTGTGAATTTAGGTAGTAATTTACCATTGCGGAAGGGGCAAGCTCTGCTTCTGATAGTATTGTGATACTATGGTTTTGTTTCCTGAATGGTACGATTCTTGAGGTAGAAAAATTAAAAATACGTGGTATAAGTCAGTTTCATGAATTAAATTCCCCAGATTTAATGATGCCAGTTTTATTCCTGGGATGCTTACGCTATAACTCCCTAAATGCTTCATTTAATACTTCGGAAATGGTTGTTCTCATAGGAACTGTTACTGCAAAGTCAGTAATGGCTCTGGGGCTGAAATTTGCTTTCTTAATTCTAATCCATTGTCGTTTGTTGTCATATTTCCTCAGTTTCTTTAAATATGTCACACCAAGGACTGGTTACAGAAATACTGCAGTGCATTATCAAATCTAAACCTACTTTACTTTCTTTCAAATGAGCTTTTAAGCATGTAAGTAGCATATATAATGGAAGCAGTATTCAGAGTGTTTAGGTAAGAAAGGAATTACTTCCATACTAGAGTATTTTACAGCTTTGTGTGATCTCTTAATTGTCTAAATCAGAGATTCTTGGGTACTTTCAAATTCATTTTAATGTACCATAGCCCTTTAAAAATTATAAATAAATTTAGGCAGTTTGTTTTCAGAACTGATTGTGAGAATTTCAGCGTACTATTTAAGGTAAGTAGTGCCATACTGGGGACTTCTAAGCTAGAGTCAGCTTGGACTTGTTGAACCACGTGACCACCCAGGGCTTCCGATAGAGCACGTTTTTAGCTATTTAAAATAATTACCATGCTGGACCTGGAGACCTTTGAATAGTCCATAAAGTTAATTACACCTTGAGACACACCCCCTGCTCAGCTACTCAAGTACCGTATCCACTTCACAATGTTCCTTTGTTAACAAGATCTATGTGGTTGAAGTACGCATTATAGTAATGTGCAATTCATTGTGTGCAGACATTTCCAAAGTAAGATAATGGTAGTAATTACACAGTAAAAGAGTTCAGGCCTTTTGCGATTGTTGTGTAGCTAGGATAGGAAGGCTTTGTACATTCGATATGTTTTTGCATACTTTGGGTTGGTTCTACCTGATTATGGTACTAAAGTATTTGAGTCCTCTGCACTTGTATCATTTGATTGTTAAGACTTTACATTGTTGACTGGGTTCCATGATTTATAAAAAGATTCCAGAATCTTTTGTAACTATTTAAAGGTCAGTAGCTAATGATAATCAGAACTAATAATAGATGCTTGCTTATGTGCCAGGTATTAGTCTCAGCTGTTGATGTGTTAGTTAAACCTCTCAACAAGTCAGTGAGGTGGAGACTTTTATTATTTTATAGATGAGGAAGCTGAAGCTAGGAAAGGTGACCGAGGTCCACAGACTAGTAGTAAGTGGTAGAACAAACTAGACAGACAGGTACGTAGGTAAGTGGATAGAAAGAAATAGAGAAAGAAAAAGAGATTTAAGAGTAGTAGAAGGTATCAGTAAAAGATATAATAGCTGACTTCCTGCCTGCTGTGGTTTAGGCATTATGTTGGGCTGTGTGGAAACAAAAATGTATGAAACTCAGGCCCAGTCCTCATGGAAATCACATTTGGTCATGGATTGCCCTGATATAAGTGTAAATAATTAATGATGCAATGTGAACATTTTATAAAATAGGTTGTGCATAAAGTCTATAAAAATAGACTGAAGGAAGGAATCCAACTTGTGGGGGAGGCAGAGGTGAAGGGATATTCACAGAGGAGATGGCTTTTGCTTGAAGATGACCACAGTGCCCTTTGAAGGTGGGAACCATGTATTGTTCAACCTTGTCTCTCCAGACCTCTAGCAAAGTGCCCAGGATGTCATGGTTGCTCAGTAGATGTTGGATGGTAGGTGGTAGCAGTCTGGCCAGATGGATGAATGTTGGGGAAGAGCATTGTAGGAGATGGACGTATCTGATGAAAAGCACAGAGGCAGTTAAGGCCATGGTCTGCTCATCTGCAGCAGGGCTGTGTCCTTGGGAAGTAGGATGTATGGGAGCATGGCCACTGTGCTGCATCACATATCACTCTCCTTTTACTTTTAGTCTCTATTTCCAGCATCCTCACTTCACCTGCTTTAAATCATATTTGTAATTCAAAACCCTGATAAAAATGTCTCACTTCCTCCATGAAGTTCTTTCAACAATTGCATGCACCCTAGTCTCTTCTTTTTCTAGTCACAGTCCTTTTTGTTCCTGCCACTCATGTGCCTCAATGAATATCTCAGTTGTTGATTTGATCTTTACAAATTGTATGAATGTATTAAATTATCACATGTACCCACCCCCAAAATATAACAGATTGCCTGCAGTCACCTCTTTGGTTGTTGTTTTCTTTTGTTAAATAATTTCTTCGTTGTTCTGTCTTCTTGGAGTGCAGAGAACCTTAGGATTCATTTACTACCCTTCTGTTGGTACAAGAGGACATGGAAGCCCATTGAGATGAAAATAATTGTCCAAATCACGTAAGCAGTTGATGACAGGCCCAGGACTGAGTCCATGGCTGAGATAATCCATGCTAGCTAATGTTCCTCTTGTTCTTTCGAACTCTGTAGTGAGTTTGTGGAGGTGAGGGACTGGGTATCATACTCACTGTGGGTCAAGTAGCCGCTCAGGAACATTTGCAAATGAAAGAATGAATACCACTTGGCTTTCTGAGTAATATAAAGATGATGTGGTTTGCAGCCTTAATAAACAGCTCTAGCAGACTAAACATATTGATAGTAAGACCTCAACTGTTAGACATACTCATTCAGAAATAATATCAGAAGATAACTGCTGAGCAGAATTTTCATGTTAAAACTATTTCACTAGGAGTACTGGTACAGGTCGGTGTTAGACTCATTACTGAAAACTCAGTTAAGGAACTCTTATTAGCTTTACATATTTCTGGCAGATTAAACTTAGATTACTTACTTTTAAATTGTTATTGGAAGTTAGTCTAAGTTAGTTTCCAATATAAAATCATTGTCTTAATTGAATAATTCTTGCTTCACAATAACCTAATTTAGAATGGAAATTAGATTCCAGGGTGCCCTTGTAATTACAAATTGAAAAATCCTTTTCTGACTCAAAAGGAGGCTTACTGGTGACAAATTCCATTGTCGGCAACATTCTCATCAGAGGCTCAGATGAGGTGGTGCCTTCTGACGCATTCTTAAGTGGGTAATGGGTGGAAGAGTTAGGTATGAGGTTATTGCTAAATATGAGCAACTGTGAATTATACAAGATTTATTACTCAGAAACCAACAGAGTAGACCCTTGCAATTTGTTGCTTTAACATTCATGAATTCAGTTATTTGTGAAACAGTGACCCGGAGGATCCATGCCATGTAGTGATTTGTCATTTGAATCAGGTGTGCTATGAAGCCCCTGTGCAGGAGAAAATCACTTATCTGGTGACAAGCCAACTGCCCAGTTGTTTTTAGCCCATTATCACATATGTAGGGAGTCATGAACTAGTCAAAACTGTTTTCTTTATAAAAGAAGGCCTGATGATGGGAGTGCAGAGGAATAACAAGGTACTAGAAAGTGATGGTTCTTTACCAAAAAAACAGAAATCTGGAGCCAGTTAAAAAGCCGGCATGCGTATTTGGCAATAGATTGAATCTCTGAAATGCATAGTCCAGAACCAAGAAGAGCAATTTCTGGAAATACCTCAGTGAGTGTACTGGCCAATAAAAAATTTCACTTTCTGGGGCAATTATGATCTGTGGCATTGTACAACAGAGTGTTTGCAAAGACTTCGGGACTTTTGTGGAAATTCTGAGTCTACTTTGTTTCCATCCCTTTTTTATAGGAGGCCCAGTAATGATATCTTGACTGAATTCCCTTTTTGAGTTACAATCATTAATCTTGAAGGTCATTTGAGATGTCTCAAGTCTCTTATTTAAGTCTTTGAGATCAAGTAAAATCCCTAGCGTGTATCAATAGCCACCTGTATCAAACATTGTGTGTGTTTTTTAAAGACAGAATATCTGGCTATGGGATTCCCTTAGCCTCTTTGGAAGAAAGTATCTTGAATAGGGAAGATAGTGAAGAACTGGTATGTCCAAGTAGAACTAGGAATTAGAGCAATAGCCTAGATCCTGGAGCTCAGAAAATGGGCAGTAAGTCAGGGACAAAAGGTAGCTTCTTAATCTGTTGTTAAAAATCACTTAGAATACAAATTCACATTGAGCCAGTCCATCAAGCTCCCAGTATCACTAAAGAAAACCTGTGGTACTACCACTCTCCCTTGTTTATATCTGACCTCCCATGAGGCTCCTTTTTTTGTATGGGTAGTGCTTTCCCTATTCGAGGCACATTTTTATGGTTTTTAGTTATAACATGGACAAAGGATAGCATTGACATAAACGCCAAATTTTAATAAATGACTTTCCTGGGAATGAGAGTAGCAGTGACTTTAAAAATGGTAAGAAAATGGGCGGGCGCAGTGGCTCACGCCTGTAATCCCAGCACTTTGGGAGGCTGAGGTGGGCGGATCACGAGGTCAGGAGTTGAAGATCAGCCTGACCAACATGGTAAAACCCCATCTCTACTAAAAAATACAAAAATTAACCGGGCGTGGTGATGCGTGCCTATAATCCCAGCTACTCAGGAGCCTAAGGCAGGAGAATTTCTCAAACCCAGGAGGCGGAGGTTGCAGTGAGCTGAGATCATGCCACTGTACTCCAGTCTGGGCGACAGAGTGAAACTCCGTCTTAAAAAAAGGAAGAGGAGAAAATGGGGAAGAAATAGAGAAGGCTGGCTTCATACTCCTCGTTTGCGAGGCAGGAGATCTGCAGTGCCTTCACAAGACTAGGCAGGCAGACGCATCCCCTCAGTATAGGGACAGAGTCTTTCAGCCATCAGCAGGAGATGTTTGGGTAATTCACTTCCCTCATAAAACCAAGGATCAGAACAAGAGCAGAAAAGCACTGTTTGAACTGTGAGGAAGCCATGCAGCATAAGAGGGTCTTGTAGACAGCAAGCTTTCAGAGGTGGGAGCCATATCGAGCCAAGGCCTGAAGCAGACACACAACTTCCACATGAAGCATTCTACCATCTTTCATGTTGAGAGACCCTGTCTAGTCTTACCAGCGGCTCTTATTGCTGAATGGAGTGAAATCCCATAATGCCATGGAAGAGCTTCTACTTTTCTCTGGCTGGACTTCATCTTCTGAATGGGTTAAGGAGATTGCCGGAGGTCTAAACTTACGGGGATTCAGTTGTTGCAGAGAAGTCCCTATAATATGGGGAGGCCCTAGGTTGTTCCTCACGGCCACTGTCTCTGTCTAGGGCTCCAGCTCCAAGACCCTTGGTGTACAGACAGATTAATCGCCCTTGTATTCCATCTTGCAGGCCTGCCCTCCCTCCCATTCCTAGCCCATTTGTTCACTGTGTCTCAGGGGGCGAGGCTCCGCCTGTGTGGGTGGGTAACCTATCAGCACCTGGCTGGTGGACAGCACTACAGCTGTCCTATGACCAAAGGTTGCTCTTCTGACCTTTCTTAGCCGCTCGACTAATAAATAAGTTATTTTTGTCTTGGTTTGGTTTGTATATTTAGCTGATTTCATGATAAAGGAACTTTGTAATCAAACACTTTTTCAGCTAGATTCTAAGCAATTTTAAATATTATGTAAGAGATCAAATAACCATCAGGGAAAGATGCAAAGACTGAAAAATGAGAAGGTTAGGATGATGACTGTGTGTTTTGATGGAAGCAGTGCAGGATTCCCCAGGAGACTGGGCTTCCGGCCCTGCCTTGACATTCATAGGTAAATGACCCGTGGGCAAGTCATTTGGCTTTTCCAAGTCACTTTTTTTTTTCTTTACTCATATCTACAAATTTCTGACTAAGACAACTTTTTTTCTCCTTTGACAAGTAAGTCTTGTAGACAGAATCATTCCCACATTTGTATGTAATATTGATTCCCCTATTCTCTTGTAATTAAAGCCTCAAATCTCTAATTCATTGTTTTTGTAGGAAGGATTAGATTGATTTGTTGAAAATTCTGAGCTATAGAGTACTGCAAAAGAAGCCTGGGCTTTCTCCTTAAAGTTCATATGTACAGAAAATCTAGGCTTGTTGAGAACAAAGGGTTTTCTGTACATCGTTTTTATTAAAATGCACAACTTATTATAGTGTCTCTTATTTAGCAGTTGGTTGTTAAATATTCCTGGAGTTAATGAATACGAATCTTCCAGGTTCTTGTAACAGATAGATGTAGAGCTTTGGTAAGAAGTGTACATACTGCTTGAGTGTTTCTCAAGTGATTCTTCAGAATGCTTTACTTACATTCACTCTTAAGGCAAAAATACTTCCATTATTCTTACAGTTCATTGTCTTAGGAAACTTGTTGCAGAAGTTTCTGATTGTCCCCATATACATGTGTTCATTCTCCTCTTCTTGCGTAGATATAAAATGTTTAAAGATACAGCCACCCAGAATAAAGACACCCTTGAGAGAGGTGTGGCCGCGTGACTGAGTCTTGGTCCTTGAAGTGAGCGGAAATAACAGTGCACCTTTTCCCATAATGCCATTTAGAGTTGCGCCTTCCCCTTCGACTTCTCCCCTCTCCCACTAGTTGGAATACGATATGGCCAAGGGCTGCACCATAGGGATTGAGGGCAAAAAAGCTAAAAGGAACTTAGGTCCCTAGCACCTGTGTGGAGCCCAATCCCCACAACATTTATGGAATTAAATTTCATGACACCCTTACCGCACATAACACAAATTCCCAGTTACTGGCATGTGGCTTTGTGAGAGCTGTTTCTCCATAATCTGTTGAGACTTATTTGTGGAATCATGATGTCCTGTGACGTTTGAAAATGGAAGGGAATCCTGGAATATGGGAACAACACTGACACAGGACACACTGTTCACTTTGGCAGCAGTCATGATCTCTTCTTGCTGTGGAAGCCTCAACAGTTTGCCTGGTCCCTCTATTGTAGTCCTCTCTGAATTCTCTCTCAGGCTCGAGATGCTGGGCTCTGGGTGGGTTGCTGTTTGGTATAGAAGAGGATGAGATTGGCTGGGATGACTGTTGTTCAGGTCCATCAAGCCTGTCGCTGTTCTCTATACCTTGAGCCAGCTCTACTGTGCTAAAATGTATAGAATAGACAGACCAGCATACAGAAAGAGAGAAAGCAGCTGTTTTTAGAGGGAGGAGAGAAGATAGTAGAGCTTACAAGAAACTGATGTTTGCAAGTGGATATGGTATAAAGTAGTAGTTCTCAAAGCACAGTGCCTAAATAGCAGTATCAGGAGCCTGTGAATTTGTTCGAAATGCACATCCTGAGGCTTCACCCAAGACGAGCTAATTTAGCAACTGGGGACAAGATTTGGCAATCTGTGCTTAGAAAAGCGTTTGGCTTGCTCAAGTTTTGAGAACCAATGGTCTAAAGAGTGTTGGGAAGTCTGACAGTAGTAGTTAACAATGGGTGTTTCCTGATGGGAGTCCTGGGATCAAAAAGACTTGGACTAGAAGTAAGGGACCAGGTGAGGGAGCATTCCCTTCAGAGAGAGTTGCTAAAATAAGCTGGGATTCTCATGATGCTCCTGAAAGGAGTGTGAGTACTGCTCCTGTGTTTGGGACCAAGGGTGTATCTAGCCTTAGTCTTCTATTCCAGCACATCCCATCAGCCAGATGCGCAAAAGTTTCCCCATATACAAACTGTAATGCTTAAATTGCCGGTATTTTGAAGTAGAAAAAGGTGCTTATAAACCCATGCTGACTGTGATGAACAGGGAGTACTTTTTCCTCCTACCTCTGCTTGGGAGACTGAACCCCATCTTGCCCTGGAAGATGGCTTTGAGACAGAAGCCAAGCCCTTTAATGGCTACGAAGAGGAAAAAAAGTATGATTTCCATGTAAGGGCTACCGAGAATATAAGTACCTATTTAATAAATTATTTGTTGAAATGCCTTTTCTATTTTGGTAGTTGAAGTTTGAAAAATGTTTGGAGTACTATAATTATCATTTCTGGGAAAAAAAAATACACATTGCAGTATTTTTGTTTTTGCTGTAGGTCAAGTTGTAGTTCAGGATGGAAAGTAAACACATCCCTTTGCTTAGCTGCAGCTCACATATTTGTAGTCTCTGGGTGCCCTCTTGGCGGTCGTGGTGGATACACAAAGGACACAAACAGGGCATAGAAACGTGGGGCTCCATCAGGGGCTTGTCTCAGTGCGAGTCTGATTAGGAAGTTTGCTGGAGCCAAAGGAATGGCCCAGAAGGGTGGAGATGCCTTCACAGAAGGAGTCCTGAGACCGGAATGAGGCTGTTCTCAGAGGCATGCCCACCTCTGGGAGGGGTCTGCAGAAGCACTTTCTCACCAGGGAGAGCCTTTATGGTATGGGTATAAACATTGGGACGTCTTTGTTTGTTTTTGGAGGCACTCCTTACCGTTGTATGCCATCTTGTCAATTTGACAACTTTGTAAACAGGGCCGTCCACACATCTTGAATGTAGAAATAGCTGAGAACAGTCTCTAGGAGAAATTACCTATATAAGGCTGCTTCCTTCCTTCTCTCCAGAGTGGAGACAATTTATAAAGAGAAAGTAATGGAAGCTGACAGAGAAACAGCACTTGAAACTAAAACTGTTGGCATGCAAGAGGACTATGTGTGTGTGTACCTATGCCAATGAGTGTGTGTCTGCGTTTCAGAATCAACTTTACCTTAATGAGTCATAGCAAGCATGGAGTGATTACATCTGTGCTCTGGGACATCGTGTTAGATGTTAGGTGTAAAACAAACAGGAGAAAATATAAGGACCTGTGAGTACTCTGTGTGTGTGTGTGTGTGTGTGTGTGTGCGCGCGTGCGCACGCATATAGATATACACATACATGTATGAAATGTTTTTATACTTACATACTTTATATTTTACATAATATGAAAAAGTATATATTCTTTTACTCTCCAAGACAGTCTTGTAGAATAGATATATTTTTGCCCTGTACACGCTATTCAGCACCCTCTTTTTATTCTTGCTATATCATTTTAATTACATAAGTAAAGTCACTTTCAGAAATCTCAGATCAACACATGATATTCTTTGAAGTCTTTCTAAAAACGTCTGAAATCCATATGCCATCTCGGGGACTCAGGAATTTATTGACAACATCACTGATAATACCCTCGTTTTACTATTCCTTGTCTTTAAAATCACGTAAGATCACACTTTCTACTACACTACTAAAACTCTAGAGTGTTGACAAATACCTGAGTTTTAAAGGAACATGACTGGCTGCTCCTTTAATTCAGCAAGCATTTGTCGGTCTTCCTTGAAAGAACAGGAACTGAGCATCCTTGGAACCTGACCACATAGGAAGGGCTCTCAGAACATCTGGCTGGAGTATGTTCATAGGAGACACCCACAAGGGCCAGCCCCTCATTTTACAGATGAACACCAGACCCTTCACTCTGACATATTTAAAATCTGACATTTTATTATGTACTTTTTTCAAATTGCTGTCATTGTTGCACAGAGGAAGAACCAAGTTACCGCATCCCTTCCTCAGTGGAGGAAAAATTGATAGAGGTTTTATTTGTTGTTCTAAAATGGGTGCCACCTTCCGGTAAACATCACCTGGGGAGTTCTTAATTTCTAATGTTTATGCCTCTGTGACATTTTCAAGCTGTTATAAAGAGTCTTCTTAAAATGTTGCTGAGCTGGCTATACAAATTTAGTTCATTTAATTTTCCTCATTAGTCATTTGTCCCATTCTCTAATAACTTTGATGCCTTTTTTGTGGGTCAGTGTTTATGGCAAAATGTGTTTGGTGGGGGAGGTATTCAGAGAAGACTGTAGTTTATTAGGTAAAATTAATCATTTTGAAACCAATCTTTAGTTCTTTGTACATTTATCTAAACCATCCTTAGGCCTTATTTTACTGCCACGTTTTAAAAAAATAAATTCATTGTTACATTTTGAAATTTGTTATGGTGTGTGAATATATAAATATAATTATTTGAATGGCAAATTTTTCTGCGACTAAGTTGGATATATTTTTCTGGTGTGAATTAACAGATGAAATAAAATGTCTCTGGACTCAGTAAATATTTGAAAACTGTTTTAAAATTCAGTAGGATGCGAACAGGCCACATTTGGCATCTGGCTCTCCCACTCCCATAAAAGGCAAATCCTGGAAGCTGTTCTGAACTTTTTTTCTTCCTCCCAGGAAGCTCTGACTTTTCCAGGAAGATTCCAGGGAACGCTAGTTGGATTCGATTTCCTAAGACTTAGAGCAGCTTAAATCCCCTGGGAGTGTGGAGGATGAAGGAGTTGAGGGTCCCTAGAACAATGGGTCAGCATTGACTGCACATTGGAGTCAGCTGGGAAACTTTAAAAAAAAAAAAAGTACCGATACCACGGTCCCACTTCCAGTAATTCTGTTTAATTGGAATTGGTCTGGGGTGCACTTGGAGCTTTTGGATTTTTAATCTTCTCCGAGGGTTTTTAATGGGCAGCCAGGGTTGAAAATCATTATTCTAGCACTAAATTTTCAAACTATAGAACGCATGAGAATCACCTCTAGGGTTTGTTCAAACCCAGATTACCGAGCTCCACTCCCAGCATTTCTGATTCTGGAGGTCTGGTGGGCCTTAGAATTTGCATTTCTAGCAAGTTCCTTAGGAGATACTGATGCTGCTGGTCCAAGGATCATTGTTTGACAACCACCACTTTGGAGCCGTTCATCTCAAACTTTACTGTGCATCTTGCTAAAATGCAGATTCTGATTCAGTAGGTCTGGAGTGAGGTCTAAGTTTCTGCATTTTCAGCAAGCTCCCAGGTGATGCTGACGCTACTGGTCTAGGGGCCACACTTTAACAAATCTCTAATCTAAAGCATCATTATCAACGCAATTCCATAATATCCTTTGGGAAGAAAAGACGTGTGGTTCAGGAGATTCCTAGAGGCACGGTGGGGCCCAATATATGCCTTAGACCTGGTGGCAGGCAGAGATCTGGAGGGCTCAGTGTTTCGTTGGCACTTGGCCAGCTGTGCCTTGCCAGGGTGTTTGAACATGCCCTTGGCGAAGCTGTACTGTCAATAGGGAGCTTCATTGTAAAGATTCTCTGTTTGCTTAGAGTAAGGCAGTGGTTCTCAGGCCCAATTGCACAATAGAATCACCCTGGGAGCTATTTAAACAAGTACTAATGCCCAGGCTCCTCCTCCAGAAATTCTGATTTAATTGGTTTGAGGTGGGATCCCGACAGTGGTATTTTAAAAATCTTTGTGAGTAATTTTAATGCACAGACAGGGTTGAGAACCACTGAATTGAAGAATCACGTTATAGTCTTACAGATCATTTTTTTTCCCCCTTTACATTTGGCTAAGTTATACTCCACTGTGATGCAAACTAGCTTTATTAGGTAGTCAAAAACAATTTAATATGGCATTTTTGACAAACCACCAAGAAAAGACTCTGAAGATTCCATCACTGTTAAATCCTAAATTCAGAGTCTAAGAAAGTGCTGGGAAAGTGCAGTGGGTGTTTCTGAACGAGCTTGAAATATGAAATATTTCTGGGACTGTATCAACAAGTCTGATTTTTTCCCCTTGGGGTTATGATTGTGCGGAACAAGTCTTCACAGCAAGGCTTGCCAAAAAAGGTTATGATAAAATCATGGAATGTGTATGAAAAGAATTCACAGTGTAACTTTAAAGGAGTCAGTCTCTAAATTTAAAAACTTAGTGATGACATACGTATTACATTTGTAATAGAAGTCTGAAGAACAAAGTAATCCTGAATATAAGAAAGTTCCTCCTTTTATCACATGATATCTCTAAGGCCAAGGAACAAGTGAAATAGGACAGCCAACAAGAAAGTAATAAGGATACGCTAACAACCCTGAACCTCTTTATCTTTGCAAATTAATTTTTTCCTCTGTATTTAAGAAAAATGTAGCTGCAGTTGAAACTTTTCTTGCTTTTGGCATTATGGACTAGTGGGAAAATCGTGGGCTTTGGCAGTTCTGCGACTAACTTTGTGACCTTGGCCAAGTTTCTTATCCTCTCTGGGTCTGAATCTTCATCTGTCAAGTAGAGATGAAGATATAATCTCTTCTTCACACAGGAGTACAAAGGCACGTGAGAATGAGCAGAGGCATGCCCCACACGTAGGAGATGCTCAATTAGTGGAGATTTCTTTCATTTCTCCAGCATGACCATGGGAATTTAATGCTTAATAAGAAGCATTATCGGCCGGGCGCGGTGGCTCAAGCCTGTAATCCCAGCACTTTGGGAGGCCGAGACGGGCGGATCACGAGGTCAGGAGATCGAGACCATCCTGGCTAACACGGTGAAACCCCGTCTCTACTAAAAAAAATACAAAAAACTAGCCGGGCGAGGTGGCGGGCGCCTGTAGTCCCAGCTACTCGGGAGGCTGAGGCAGGAGAATGGCATGAACCCGGGAGGTAGAGCTTGCAGTGAGCTGAGATCCGGCCACTGCACTCCAGCCTGGGTGACAGAGCGAGACTCTGTCTCAAAAAAAAAAAAAAAAGAAGAAGAAGAAGAAGCATTATGCATCAAAACATTTTTCTTGTTGAGTCTTTATTGGTATTTTCTGCCTATTAATTGTATCAGTTTAGATTCCTTCTTAATAATCGTGAAGTCTGTTTTTCCACTTAAAAGAGTAGGCCCTTTCTTCTTGTTTTAGAGCCATCATTTTTGCCATTCCCTGTGTCTGGAACACTCTTGCTTTGTTTTTTGTGTGCTTTCTCCCTTCTTTCATGCAAGCCTCTGTTCCGATGCCCATGTCAGAGATACCTTCCTTCACTGACCTGGCTGACACATGGCACCCATATCACTGAACATGCTACAAAGCCTTTATCACCGCCCGGCACTGTGCTGTGTAGCTCTTGATTGCCTGTCTTCTCCAGAATCGTAATTCTCAAGGTTGGTCTCCCTGTGCTACCGAGTGACCGAGGGCCCCCATGATACTCTAGGCTGATACCACAGCTACTCCAGGGCTTTAGATTATAAAAGACATCAGAGGGAGGTGTGGGAAAAACAGTGACCCCAGACTCTTCGCTTGACTTTGTGTTCTACATACTGAATTCCCTGTTATGAAATGTAATCCAAATTTGGGGTCCTTCGAATTCCCCAAAGTAGTTTGAACCGCCCAAGGATTGTCTCAGGATAGCTGTGTATCCCACATGAGTGTGTGGAGGTGTGTGTGTGTGTGAGAGAGACAGAGAGGGAGAGAGAAAGAGAATATGAAGAGATTTTGAAATAGAAGTTTTCAGTGTCAGATGTATGGGACTCTACAAAATTTAAATAGAAACAATGGTAATCTGTCAATATAATTTTTATCTTCTTTTTTTTCCTCTTACCACGAGTAGTTTTTCATTTGCCTTTGTGTTTTATTTAAATCTGCATTTAAGCAGAAACTCTTGCATGCATTTGCTTCTTGTAGATCATGATTGTGTTAGGTTGGTGCAAAAGTAATGGCAGTCTTTGTCATTACTTTCAGTGGCAAAAACCACAACTGCTTTTGCACCAACCTACACTTTCTTGACATATCGACCTGAAGAGGGCCTAACAATGGCCAAGATCCAGTTATACACATTAAAGTGACTAGGATTGATAGAAACTTTCCAGGGTTATGGTAAAAATCACTTTATATTGGGTGAGCCTGTCAATATTTTAATACTAACTTCTTAAAGATTATTAAGATGATGAAACCAGGTTATTTTTCCATAATTATTTCTGTTGCAAATGATGTTGTCACTTTGGTCTTTCTGTATCTGGGCAGGCTTTTTTTTTTTTTTTTTTAAATGTCTGTTGCAGCATTGTCAGTGAAACCAGACATAAAAGTTAGTTTAAGTATTACATATAGATCTATTAGACACCATAGGGAAAGAGTCAGGAGCGACTTCTTTTCAAATAGGTAAAATTAAAAATTTAGAAGTACTGTCAGAAAAACCTTCTAATTGATGGAGTGGCTGTAGTTTTATCCTTGTTTTCTCCATGGAAGAAACTTGGAATAGAGACAGAGAAGAATAAATAAAATCTAATGGGAGAATTTATAGAAAAAGTCTGAAAAAAAAGGGTTTCAGAAAAACAGTTCCTGATGTTATGGTACTTGTATTACATTTAAGTGACAAACTGGTGACTGGTTCGGGGCAGAGGAAGATGCGGGGTGAGTAGGGATTCTAGGTAATTTATTGAAAGGGGAATAGAGGGTTGAAAGAAGAGAAAAAGGAATGTTAATTACAAAGTAAGAAAGATGGAGACTTTGGAAATCTAAATTATTTGAAAGCATAACTTCACAATTTGAAGGCTTGAATCTTATGCCTGCTAGTCATGAAGTTAAAAACATAGCTTTGAAAAATTAAAGTAAGTTCTGGAAATTTGAAGAGAAGTTACTGGCTTGTAGTAGATTTTACAGATCCCTCTTGGAAATCAGATAAAAAATGTGAGGTATAGGTAATCAGAATGTCATAATTAAGCTTGATTTAATAAATATGCAAGATTATATGTAATAAACAGAGGATATATGTTCTTTTCAAATACCCGTCTATTTTTAAATTGGTTATGAGGCCACACATACATACACACATGTGCCAAAAACCAAAAACATACAAAACTCAGGAAGTTAACAAAAGTAGGGAATTGTACAGCCTACATTCTCTGGCAACCAGGCAGTAACACTATAAATTAAAAAAGAAAGCTCCCCCAAATCTACCTATGCAGAAATTTAATATCACTCTTCTAAAAAGTCTTTAAAAAGGAGACATATAAATTACTTAGCAGCAAGTCACATTGAAAACAATACATATGAAAAATCAGAAGATAACCAAAGCAATATTTGATTGAAGTATTCAAAGCATAATTAAAATTGTTTGTATAATAACTATAAGAAATGTGTTTGTTATAAGTCGGCCAAATAGAAATGAACCGAGCATTAATCTTAAAACACTAGAGGAAAACTAACAAAATCATCTGAAAGATAAAGAAGTAAGAGATTCAGAAACTTAAAAGGACTGGCATAAAGTACAATAAAGAAAGCTTGGTCAATAAAGTATGAAATGAACTTGAAAATCTAGATGGATTATATACTTTTTGCTAAAATGCAAGTTAGGAATAATAATTCTTTTTTTTTTTTTTTTTTTTTTTTTTTTGAGACGGAGTCTCGCTCTGTCGCCCAGGCTGGAGTACAGTGGCCGGATCTCAGCTCACTGCAAGCTCCGCCTCCCGGGTTTATGCCATTCTCCTGCCTCAGCCTCCCGAGTAGCCGGGACTACAGGCGCCCGCCACCTCGCCCGGCTAGTTTTTTGTATTTTTTAGTAGAGACGGGGTTTCACCGTGTTAGCCAGGATGGTCTCGATCTCCTGACCTCGTGATCCGCCCGTCTCGGCCTCCCAAAGTGCTGGGATTACAGGCTTGAGCCACCGCGCCCGGCCAGGAATAATAATTCTAAAATAGGTAGGACACCTGAATAATAACCAAAGAAGAAATCTGCCCCCTCCCCCTTCAAAAAACATACTGAGTTCAGATAATTTCACAGGTGAGTTGTATGAAAACATCAAGGAATAGATAATTCCTGTGTTATTTGAATGGTTTTACAGCAGAGAAACAGGTAGAATGCTAAACAGCTCATTAAAAGAGTTAGTGTAGGCCGGGCATGGTGATCATGCATGTAATCCCAGCCCTTTCGGAGGCTGAGGCGGGCGGATCACAAGTGGCTAACACGGTGAAACCACATCTCTACTAAAAATACAAAAAATTAGCCAGGCATGGTGGTGAGCGCTCGTAGGCCCAGCTACTTGGGAGGCTGAGGCAGGAGAATGGCGTGAACCCGGGAGGTGGAGCTTGCAATGAGCCGAGATTGCGCCACTGCATTCCAGCCTGGGCAACAGAGTGAGACTTCGTCCCAAAAAAAAAAAAAAAGAGTTAGTGTAACTTTGAAACTAAAATTGGATAAGGCCATCATAGAGAGAACTAAAGATGAACAACTCAAGTTTATAAATTTAAAAATCTTAAAATGTTAGGAAGTCAAATCCAACAAGATCTTTAAAAACAGAGCTTATTCTTAGAACACAAGGATGATTTAAAATCCAACTGATTATATTAATAAACTAAAGAGAAAGCCAGTGTGATCATCTTGAGAAAAATTGAAAAGCATTTAATAAGATTTAACCTGCATTTTTAACATTCTTACATCCCTGCTGGCTGTCAAACTCTGATCGACGACTGTGTCTTTGGTAGCCTACCCTATTCTGCTTTTATTACAAAGGCAGCTCTTAAGAAATAAATCCATCTCTTCAGGCTTGAACCACAAAACACACGTGAAGAGGTGACAATGTTGGGGCTGTCAAAAAGAACTTAAAGAGTGGGATAACCGGCCGGGCGCGGCGGCTCACTCCGGTAATCAGTCCCAGCACTTTGGGAGGCTGAGGCAGGCAGATCACAACATCAGGGGATCGAGACCAGCCCGGCCAACATGGTGAAACCCCATCTCTACTAAAAATACAAAAATTAGCTGGACTTGGTGGCGCGTGCCTGTAGTCCCAGCTACTCAGGAGGCTGAGACAGAAGAATTGCTTGAACCCAGGAGGTGGAGGTTGCAGTGAGCTGAGATTGCACCACTGCACTCCAGCCTGGCGACAGAGCAAGACTCCATCTCAAAAAAAAAAAAAAATGTGATAACAGTAAGAACTAATATGTTGGGTTTTAATGGAAATGTTTGATCAAAGCATATGTTTCAAAATTCTGATTATTACATACTAAATATTTTATAAAATAAAAATGTAATAGAATATGATAAGAATATGTTAATGACAGCAAATTAACAAGAGTAGGAATTAAGTGCTATTTGCAATCAAAGTCACAAAGCTTTTCTTAATTATAAAACAATGTGTTTGCCAGATAAGCGGTCTACCAAATGCATTTTACAAGCTCCAGCTTAATCCACATACATTCAAGATTCACCTTCTCCTCCTCAGCTCTTTGATTTATTCTCCTCCATACTGACAGGGCTCTGAGAGTGGAATTCCTTATTAGTTATCATGTCCTGTTTTCACGGCAGTTCCTTGGGGGGTTATACTATGAAAGTGGGCTAGATGGATTCTCTGAGACTCCTGTTTGACCCAAGCACTTGTGGCATATAGGCTGTAGCTCCCATGAGACACGCAATGAGATAAGACTGGGTAAGAGGGAGCAGGGATGCAGCTAACCTGGTAGCTTTAACAAAAACCACATTTCTGATAGGGAAGGAGCTGTGTCCAGAGAAATCAGCTGATTTCTCAGGATCACAGTAGTGATTCCTGAGACAGGAGGCATATTATTACAGAGGAGCATAGCCGGAACCAGATGGACCAAGTTTCACATCACTATTTACTAGCTGTGTGACCTTGGGCAAATAAATCTGAATCTCAGTTTCATCATCTGTAAAATGGAGCAAATAATAACTCATCTTCTGGGGTTATTGTGACATGAGCACATGGCATGTGTGTTAATGAAGTCTGCTTTTAGGACACAGGCTGTTTTATTTTCCATTCTGCTTTAAGCTGCTTATTGGATATTGGCATGTGGGCGGTAGCCACAGGGAGGGTAGAGGCCTGCAAATGAATGTTTCCCCTGAGTGAGGCACAAGTGCCATGAAGTAGTCTTCTCTCCAACAGGAAAATTAAGTGTAGTCATGAGGTAGGTGGCAGAAGGAAGGCAGCATTAAGACTCAACCCATTTCATCTCCTTCTCCAGCACACCCTGTACCTAGCTGTGGTAAATAGTGCTAGCATCTGTCTTCTTCCATATTCTTTCTTGCCAAGTGCCTTTCTAACCTCCTCCCACGTCTCCTTCCTCCCCAGATATTGTGCACCTTCCTGTTGTTGCCCAAGTTCCCAAAGTCCTATCTTTCTAAGACGACCTTTCTAAGACCTGTTTTTCTGAATTATTCTCTTCCTCTTTCTATATAATCAAAGCTCTAATTTGTCTCCTAGTGAACACTACAGTCTTGAAAATGGCATAAGGGTTCTAAATGACCAGGTAACCAGGTACCCCTGCTGCTCATCCAGCCTCATCTCCTGTTTCTCCTCTCACTTGCTGTGCCTCAGCCACACTGACGTTCTTACTCTTCCTGGGACATATAAGCCTGCGTCAGCAGTTCCTTCTGCTGGGATGCTCTTCTCCCAAGTATCTCCATGGCTCGTCCCCTCACTCCTCCAAGTCTTTGTTCAGCCATGAACTTCTCAGTCATGCCCATCCATTTTCACCACGTTGTAACTGCTACCCCCTTCTTCTAAGCATTCCAATTCCCTCTTACTCTGTTCTTGTTTTCCCCTCATAGCACATATCACCCTTTACTACTATATAATTTGCTTCTTTATAATGTTTGTTACTTATGTTCTGTCATCCTCCACTACCGTATCAACTAATGAGGGCAGGGACCTGTGTCTCTCCTCTTTACTGACATATCCCAAGCTGGTTCTCTGTCAGTGTTTCAGTGAATTTACTAGAACTGTAAGTATGAAGGGTCTCCTATATTATGTCTTAAGTAGACAAGAAATAGATAAGGAAGAGGAAAGATACAACAAGGTAGAAAATGACTAGAGGAACAGGCATGGTTTTAGAAAGAGATCCACTGCTATGATATCAAGACCTGAGTGGACTGTAATGAGGAGACCTGGATTCTTTAAGTTTACCAATGACCTTAGCCAGGTCACTTAAGCTCTGGGGCCTCAGGTTCTTTATCTACAAAATGAGGAAACTAAACTAGGTAACCTTTTGGGTCTTATCCTACTACACAATTCTCTGTTTGGGTTTTACTTTAGGAAGACCAATGAACACTTACGGAAACATTGCCTGGTACTAACTGGCATCAGTTTCACCTAATGGCTCCTGAACTCCCCGTCTCCCACCAAAGGTCATGGGCTGTGATGATGTCTTTTAGTCTGTTTCCATCTTTTCCTCAAGGGCCTTATGTTCGTATAGGTCTCTTAAAAGTGAACCCAGGAAGCTAAACTGTGGACTGGGGTTCCAGAAGCCAGGACTTTGCTCCCCCGCTGTGAAATCTGAGTAAACCCACCTTGTTTTATTTTTCCCGTCTCTAAAATTGAGATACAGCAATGGGTCAGCAGATAATATTAGGGAGAGGGGAATAAGGTGTGTTTGATGGAGCTTTGCTAGAGATAGAAACACATCAGGTGCCATTTCAGGAAATTACACGGAAATTTGACTCATTATCCATCTTGCTTAGCTGCCACATCATAATGTCACAGACTCTTAATAGAATGCCACTGAAACTCAGAGTGTGCAGGTAGAGTTCCTCCATGTTGATTGTCATACACATTGTCTCCAGTTTCTGAAGTGGCCATGATTTGCTTGTGTTTTAAGGTACACTGTTTTCAAAGAATAGCCTTTAAAACTCTTTTGAATTCAAAGACCTTTCAGTTAGTCAAAGAATGGGTCCAGTTTTCAGATTCTCCACGCCGTGGGTGCGTCTTCCCTTCGCCTTTCTTCATTTTGGTCATTGCTCTAGATGTTCATTGTTTAACACAAGTGGGTAGGAAGACGGAGAAGAAGGGAATTTCAGGCTCATATTTTGGTGTCATGGGCAGATCTTGGGTGAGGTTTTCATTGTTAGTTAAACTAAGTTTGAAGGTTTACACTGAATTTCTTTCCCTACACTCCTCTTTGGCTACTTAAATAGATCATCAGGACTGTCTGTTCTTCTGTTGAAAGTGCCCCACACTGCCCTGGGCATAAGCTAAATTCTTTCTCTCCCATTTAGAAGAGAAGCCAGATTGCTCCAAGGCCCGCTGTGAAGTCCAGTTCTCTCCACGTTGTCCTGAAGATTCTGTTCTGATCGAGGGTTATGCTCCTCCTGGGGAGTGCTGTCCCTTACCCAGCCGCTGCGTGTGCAACCCCGCAGGCTGTCTGCGCAAAGTCTGCCAGCCGGGAAACCTGAACATACTAGTGTCAAAAGCCTCAGGGAAGCCGGGAGAGTGCTGTGACCTCTATGAGTGCAAACCAGGTATGCACGAGCTCTGTCTCAGCAGCCTCGTTCCTTTGCATCAGAGGGTAGCAGATCCCTCCTCAGCCACCCCTGGCCTCTCCTTCCACATGAAGATGGGCCTTCTCACCGGTGTCCTCTGAATCTGCCACTTTGGGCTAATGGCAGCTTGACTTCTGGCCTTGTAGTCAGAGAACCAGAGTGATCATCCACTAGGTACATAAGCACCTTCAGGTAGTGAGCGTGTCTTTTCCTCTTTTCTTCTTTTTTTCCTTCAAAGTATGCTTGACTGGGGAGGTAGGGTTAAAATTTATGGTACTATGGCAATCTGCTTCATTTCCCCAGAGAAGGTCAGAGACCTTATTTGCAGCTATATCTGCCACTTTGAATTATTACATTTAAAAACAATCATCATACATAAAACAGAAAGTTATTTTTAGATGGATACATGCATCAAAATGCCAGAAGTTTCATAATGCAACACTCAGCCCCAATCTTTCTCTTTGCCAACTCCCCCCCACATCTGCCCTCTTTACTTTATAGCATGTGCCAAGTCATCTTTGACTGTTTACTCACCCTCTTTGCCAACATTTGATGTACTGTTGTGTCCCAGCTGTCTCTTGCTTTATATTATTTCTAACATCCTTGCTCTTGTGGCAGCATTTCCGATGTGGTCTGTGAACACTTCTGAGTTATAGTGATTTCCTCTTCGCAAGTTTCTAATCATCGGCCAGTTGTTTTTTCGTTTGGGTTTTTCTTTTTCTTTCTCTTTTTTAGACTGCTAGATAAACACTCCAAGCAAAGTGATCCCTTGTCCATCTCTTGAACTATTCTGTCAATCAGAAATGCCTCTGGCTAACTGTCACCATCCATGTAACCACTGCTGGTTTAATTCTTTCTCTGTCTTCATTGTAACTCTTAAATATCTCATCCCCACCTCTTTCCTTACACAGAAAATTTGAGGAATATTGCAGTTCTGTAACAGTAACTGGAATAATATGCCGACACTAGGACTGGGCTTCTGGAAGCAAGGAGACTTTGGAAATTTGTCAAGAGCTAGTATTTCATTTAGGGACTCCAAAAGCAAGTAAATGTAACAATAAACGGTGCCTCTCTGTTTGCCCCCTTTCAGTTTTCGGCGTGGACTGCAGGACTGTGGAATGCCCTCCTGTTCAGCAGACGGCGTGTCCCCTGGATAGCTACGAAACTCAAGTCAGACTCACCGCAGATGGTTGCTGTACTTTGCCAACAAGGTTAGTTTGCCATTAGTTTGTCAAGTTTTTTCTCCTCGTTTGTTAGCATCATCTAAGGTACATTTTGAGCATGCAGTTTGTTTTCCCATGAGAAACCTAGTCCTTTCCTGTTTCTCTGGAAGAAATCACTGAACTGTTTGCATTACTTGGTATTTACATATATCTTTCCTCAGATCAAAACCAGGTGTCATCAGGTTAAGTCATTAACACTTATAGATTCTTTCTATAAGGGTGCCTGTACACTTTCGAGGACTGGGACCTATATAAGCAAATATGCCCCTCTGTATGTAGATAGGGAGGCAGGCAGTGAGGTGTCTGTCAAGAGTAGGCACATCTTTTGATCCTCTGCAGTGAATCTTATAGGTGCTTAAACAACATGTTCAGTGTGATGAAACATTGCACGCTTCATAGCACCACTCCACAGGGACCCTTGATGTTTGGAGTCACACGGCTGCCCAGACCCATTTCTTTCTGAGGCCCAGAGGAGTCTTCATTCTTACAGTGCTGTCTGGAGTAACAAACACATCTCTCTTTGGCTTGACTGGTGGGAGGAGCCACTGTCATTT
This sequence comes from Theropithecus gelada, assembly GCF_003255815.1. Taxonomy (NCBI): domain Eukaryota; kingdom Metazoa; phylum Chordata; class Mammalia; order Primates; family Cercopithecidae; genus Theropithecus; species Theropithecus gelada. The sequence goes on from NC_037681.1 coordinate 56,830,871, forward strand.
TAACCCTAGTAGCAGGGCATGCACTTAGCCCCCTAGAACTGGTTTTTCTCTAGAACATGAGGATCTCTGGGTCCTGTCCTTTATAGTCTACGAAGCACCACCATAGAGCTGTGCCTTCGTACTTGGCTTTGGGGAAGACTGTTCTTGGAAGTGTAGGGTTTACGGTCTGTTTCCCTCCCCCCCACTCACCCCTCTTCTCTGCCATGACCTCCCTTCCATCTTTTGCAGGTCAACAAGCCATCTTTATGACTAAGTCATCTCATGTTTTTCAGCTTTCGTTCTACATTTAATAAGAAGAGTTAAAACTGTGCCCTATTTAACTCAATTTCCAACCTCTTCTTCCTCAGTCCCAGTGCCAGGCATTTAGCTTCTAGGTTTGTTGCATGAGTACCTGTGATTATGCAAATGGTTTGATAAGATAGGAGTATATGTGGTCCATAGGTAAGGTAAGTATCAGTTATTTGTCCATAATTGAAGAGACATCCAGAATTTGTTCTGATAATTACTTTTTCCTTCTTTATTCTCATAAAATAAGTTAGATCCTTGGTATCTCCTAGCCTGTGTTCTGTCAAACCTAGGATTCTCTAAGACCTGTCCTTTATACTGTATCATAAAACAGATGCAAAGATTTTTGTGAAGATAACATACATTGGTGCAGCAACCTTCCTATGACATTAGAATGTGATAATTTATGTGCAGATGCTTAGGAAGGGTTGAAATATTTTGCAAACATAAGGTATTACTACTGATCAGTGAAGGAGATAAATGGAGCATCACTAACAGTAACAGATGTCCCTTCAGGGTCTTCCTGAAAAGGAAGATGGTACATTATATTGGAGAACCTAATTAATCAAAACTAAGCCAGTTGTTAACGAGGAAGTCCTTTAGTGAGGAAAATGGACAATTCTCAGTTCACTATTATAAATGTCACATAGCATCCTCTGCACATAGGAGTCATGGTCCGCTATTTTTTCAGTCACTCTAGGGGGTTGAAATTGGTAGAAGCTACAGGAAGGTATATTTAGTCTCAATTTAAAAAGGAACTTTCCCACAACTAGTGATGTTCTGTAGTGAATTGGCTGCTTCCTGAGGCAGACAGAGCTCCTTGGAGCTGGATAGATTTCTTTCCGTCTGGATGGCCACCTGCCCGGAATGCTTACAAGAATTATATTAGGTTGGAAAGGAGGTTGAACTAGATGCCTTCCGTTTTATCCTCAAGCTTCTGTGAGTCTAGTAAATAAAACTTGAAGATGATTATTACTGTATTGACATAATTTTGACTTTGGCATTCAAAAGCGAAGAATGGCCAGAGTTAAATTTGTCTGTAATCAACACATCGAAAACATAGAGAAGGAAGTCATTCAACATCCCACTGTAAATTATTTGCAGAGAAGAGATAGGTTCTCACAGCTCTTTAGTTTCCTGTATGTCAGATCATCAGTGACCCATACTCATCCCCTGCTCATTTGTTCCCTTTGAACAGGGTCTCCTCCCCCAGCTCTCTCACAAGCCCTCTGCCTTTGCGATTGCCACTACCTCTTCCTGGGCTCCCTTGCCCTTCTGTGTACATGTAGGCAGCTTCTGCCTCTCCTTCAAGACTGCATTTCTTGCTCATTGAAGTGTTGTCACTCTTTGGCCCCTGAAGATGACTTAAGTGCCCTCTCTGCTCCTTTGTCATCCATCCCCCATGTATCTTTTTATCCTAGCACTTTTCATCACACATTGAACACACTGATTTTTTTTGTCTGTCTCTCCTGTCCTGTGTGATTCTCAAAGAAAGGGAGTATTTTGTAGCCTCTTGTACCTAAACATAATATGTCAGCCCACATCTATGGGTGAATGAATGGATTAACAAACAGGCCCTCTCTTAGCCAAGATGATTTATATGTGGAAGAAAAGAAAAAGAATGAATAGTTTTAGTTTCTAGTTATCTTTCTGCCATTGGGTTGTCATACTGCTCCCTGTCTCATTTTCAAACCCTTGCACTTTTCCCCCAGTCCCCGTCTGTATGGTGCGGTCCTCCTCAATCCTGTAGAAACCCTCCATTCCAAGCACAGCACTCATCTCTCACAGCATGGGATGCCTTTCTCTCTCCATTCCATCTCTTCTCATATTCCTCATCCAGCAGGACTCTAATTAAATTTTTCTCTGTCCACGAAGTATTCATGCTTCAACCAACACGTGTCCCACTGCCTAGAAACTTCCCACATATCCTTTCCTATGCTGTCAATTAATTATCGACTTTCATACATTGTTATTGAATTGTCGCATGCGTGAAGTCTTGTCTCATCAGCTATATGATATTCCTAAAGGTCAGGAATTGTGTCATCTTTTCTTTTCTTCTGTATGCATTAGTGCTGAATGAGTCGGTAAATGCAGAATATACTCAAGCTGTGGCTTAGACCCATTCAGCCTAGTTTAACATATTCAGTGGATTCCTGCGGAGGGCGATGGGGTGATAGGTTGTACATCGATTAGAGAATAACAACCCAAATAATCACATGAAAATGAAAAACAAAAGCCTAACATGTAGTCATAGTGGTAGTATTTTAAGAGAAAAACTACATAACTTTATTCCTGTGTGTGAGCCATGTTAAATGTCCGCTCTTTAAGAGCACGATTTTTAGGCATGAAGAAGAACATTATAGAACATAGAAGATCATATTATGATTATTTGACTTTTACCAGCATACTTTTAGAGCATTGTTAAGAAGTTAGAGCCATTTGAGAGCAAAGCTGATTATGTGGAGAAATCAGGGGAGAAAGCCCTTTACATTTTAGGACATAATAAGGTAAAATATCTGAAACTTTAGCTGTAAAGAATTACCTTCAGTGAAAGTAACAACTCCCTTTTTGTAAGAATTTATTGTACTTTCACGGGCTAGAAAGTGTGTTTATGGACTTTTCTCCCCTGTCTTGAAGAATACATTCCTCCCTCCTTCATTCCCATCCAAATGGAGTTGCCCTTCCCTATGAGACTATTTCACCCATTCCGACCCCTAACTGCCCCATTTCTGTGTGAGCTTGATTTGTTAGTTTTCTCTTGAATTGTATGTTTTCAGTTGATTCATTCATCCATTCATTAAACACGAATTGAGTTCTTACAAGTGACAGACACTACTCTCTAGATGTTCTTACCATACATGGGTATCACTTTCCACTTCTATCCCTGACAAATACTGGTTTTCCCTTCTACCTCTGGCCTTTGTGAGTATAGGCTGTTCCTTATTTCCTTGCTGCCTTTCTGTCTTAACAGTCCGTCTTTCATTTTCACCTCTTTTGTGTCTTTTCTCTTGAACGTCATCCTGTTTAAACATCATTCTTGTGTGTGATATAATTAATTTTCAACCATTATTTAATTCTTCCTTCCCTCAACTTGGCTTAGATTTCCAGGCATCCCGCCGTTTCTTTTTATCCTTTTTTCTTCTGTTGGCATGAAGATATGATATGAGTTATATGGCAGTGCATTCTACCTTTCAGGAGAGGGTGGGCCTAAACACCACACAATGACATAAAGGGAAAATGGGACTATCTGTGGAATTTAGGACACCTTGTGGTCCTTGAAAGTCCCTTTGTGAGTGTCTGCGTGTGTGTGCATATACAGATGCTGCCGCGCATAAGAGAATTTACAACAGAAACTTACAAGTCAGATACATTAATGCAAATTATTTATTTGCAGGGAAGAAAAAACCAAGATAGTCTTTAAGTGACATATAGATAACAATACCAGTCACAGCTTAAATGGGTAATATGCCTTGCTGTTTATAAAGCATTTTCACTATTCATATCTTACTGTCACTTTAATTCTATGAGGAATTTATAGGTATAAGAATGGAGATTGAGATAATAAGAGACTTGCAGAAAATCACAAATTTTCCTTGGTACAAGAGACAGAGCAGGTTCAAGGCTTCAATCCAGGTTTTTTAATTGAAAACCCTGTGCTCTTTGCACTGGAGCTTTTTCTATAACAATGTTTTGTTGTTTTTAAGTCCAAGAAATATATCGGGGAATATGAATTTATATCTCACCAGCACATTTCTATCTGCCTACCACATACGTGTTTCAGTTATTCATTGCTGTGTAATAGTCACCCCGAAAGAAGTAGCTGAAAATGACAAAGATTTATTCTTTGTCCTGATTCTGTGTGTTGACTGAGCAGTTCTTCTGTAGCCAGCTGGCAGGTTGACTGAGACTGAATGTCCCTCCCATGTTTGGAAACTCAGCTGGGATGGCTGGAAAGACCCCTCTCCTTACATGATGTCAGAAGCAGGAGAGAGGGCCGGGCGCAGTGGCTCAAGCCTGTAATCCCAGCACTTTGGGAGGCCGAGACGGGCGGATCACGAGGTCAGGAGATCGAGACCATCCCGGCTAACACGGTGAAACCCCGTCTCTACTAAAAAATACAAAAAACTAGCCGGGCGCGGTGGCGGGCACCTGTAGTCCCAGCACTCAGGAGGCTGAGGCAGGAGAATGGCGTGAACCCGGGAGGTGGAGCTTGCAGTGAGCTGAGATCCGGCCATTGCACTCCAGCCTGGGCGGCACAGCGAGACTCCGTCTCAAAAAAAAAAAAAAAAAAAAAAAAGAAGCAGGAGAGGAAGTTGCAAAGCCTTTGGAGACCAAGAGTTGGAAATTACACAACACTTCTGCCATGTTCTGTTGGTCAAAGGAAGTCCCAGGACAAGCCCTTATTCAAAGGGTAGGAAAGTAGGTTCCACTTCTTGATGAGATAAGCCACAAAGAATTTGTGGCCATTTGTAATCCACCCTAATCTACATTTAACCAAGATAGATGCCCTTTAGATTTCATTTTCTGATTGCAGGAATTTGGTGGCGTGTTGCAGATACGTGAACCTTTTCCAAAAATTCATGCCCTTCTGGCCTTGGAGCTCTGGGTCTTCAGGTGAAATTCAGGCAGCATTATAGTTAATCCCCTGTCCCCTCAGCAGCTCTTTTTCTGCTTCTTTCTTCACTTGCCATTTGGCAGTCCACCCAGGAGCAGACACATGGTTTAAGAGCCTCTGAGCCACCACCTTAGCTTTAAGTACCATTTAGCCAACCATTATTTTTAACCTTCTGCTTCTTGAAGAGTGCTGTGACAACCTAGGTTAAACTGGGTTTTCTCCCATCATACAAAAGGGAATGCTGCTTTGGGATACCAGAAAATCTCTCTTGATAAAACCAGGTCCATTTTTGAAACACAACAAAACTTGCAAAGATGTTGAATAGAGAGAGGTTCTCCTCTATAATGGTTGAGCTTATCTGAGAAGAATGGATTCACCAGAGGCAGATGCATTTGGAGGATGGATCCAGCCTGGACTATACATCTGAGAGTCCATGTTCTCCTGGTGTCCACCAGCCCAGACCTCAGCCCAACTGGGCATTCAAGAAGATGGAGAGTTCTAAGACCACAGTGTTTTCTCTGCACTTCCCACTCCTTGCTTTTTGCAATGTTTGGACCTAATTTTACAGACTCTTCACTTTGTCTCCGTAATTTTTCACCAGTGTTTCAGATAGAGGCTTACAGGGTAGACATTAACTAGTTAAAAACTCTAGACAGTAATACCTCCACCTTTCTCACTTTCACTATAAGTCACGAGTTTTTTAAATACCCTACACCTTTTGATAAGTAACTTTATATGTTTTTATTAAGATGAATGAACTTACCATATTATTGACAGTCACCTATTTTCAATTTATTTTTATGAAATTTGTCCCAAACTTTTTGTTCTAAAAGTTCTGTTATCAATTTGTTTTATAAATATGCCCTTCTTAAAAGTTATTGAGGAAAGTCCAATCCAGCTATTTTAAGGTAGAAATAAATTAAGTCATTGTTTATAATGTTCAGAAACTTAAAATAGAGTTTCTTCTGGGTTGTGTGCATTTCAGAAAGCCAGATTCCCAAGCTCCCTCCTGGCTCCTGCCTCTCTCTGACCAAAGGGCCTGATTCTCTTCCAGAACCTATATCTGGAGCATGTATATCTCTTGCGTTCTGAGACACTAGACCAAAAATCCTATTTTATTTTTAAATCAATCTTCAGAAGTATTTTTGACTGTTTTTTTTTTTCCTTAGCTTCAAGGTAATTAAAAATGTTAGATTATCTGTTAGCTAATATGTTGACTAATATGTGACTTCTGTTTTCACCAAAAAATGTAGTAGAATATGTTGGACACGTGAAATTCTAAGTACAGTTTCACTGGAAATACTGACAAGCCAGAATCACAGAGCTCAACACAGGAGGCAGGCTGTATCGCTCTTCTGTTTCATAGAGGGAGCATCGTGGAGCTGGAAGGGTCCTACCCGTTGAGCATCAGCAGAGCTGGTCTGTGTGGCACATACCACTGAGCCGCACTGTCCCCTGTGGCCCTGGGCTCAGTCACCACCAGGCCCTCTCCAGCCCTGCTTCTCAGGAGCCCTAACATTCTGTGTTGTGCACTTTGTTATTGTCTGTAAGCAGACGCATACCTGTGAGTAAACCATTCCGTAGCTAAAGAATAGTCCTCTGCACATCACCTGGTGCTGCTGTGCAGAAAGGGCACGAACCATGTGTTCAAAGCTAGAATCCAGGCCCACTTCTGCATGAGTTTGGGTGAGTCTTTCACATTACCTGGGTCTGTTTTCCAATCGGAGAAAGGAGGGGAGGAGCAATTTGATTGTCTCAAAAGTAACTTCTACCTCTAAATTCTTTCACTTTCTAAAAACCTTTAGAGGGGAAGGAACCCAAGCCACTAGCGACAGGAGACTCTTGGGAAACAAAGGGAAAGAATATTTTTAGGAAATTTCACAGCCCAGAAAATAATGGGAGAGATATATGTCTTGCCTAGGGATAAGAAAGGGAGAAAGTCCAAAGGAAGTTATAAAAGAATTATGGTTTTTTTTAACTTTCTTAAAATAAAAAATAAAAGTTAGAAACAGCAAAATGAAATAAACTACTAGAGTAATGATTTAAGCCAGGGTAATCAGAACTGCTGGGGTTGTGAAAGCTGAGTAATAATTCAGTAAAACAGATTGCCTATTTGGTCAGTGGTTAGTTGACTATTGCTAGTTACCCTTTTTTTTTCTTTACATCTATAAATAGATAGTCCCTACATAGCAGAAGCAGAGAATATCTGGCCAAAGGCTGACTCCACAAGAGAAGGATTTACTGTTAAACTGCTTTCTAATAGAATGTCGATATCTCTGCCTATCAACCTGCCTTGGTAAATGTGCTGGGTAGGGCCATGTGTGTATGGTTCCTGGTGCCCCCACAGGCTCACCTGTGTGAAACTGTATCAGCCCATGCATGGCTACTTGCTGGCCCTTGGACCCATATTTGCACTTGTTTCTCCCCTTCTGTTGCCACATCACTTTCCCTGAGGTCTGACTCTGTGTGTGTCTTCTCTGTCTTCAGCTTCTCCATATTCATAATTGCTCTTTTCTGTATTTTACACTTAATTGTGCATACACACACAGAATTATATTCTTGCACAAGTTTTAGATTCTCTTTTCCTAACTTTATGATTGAACCATTTCTTTCTATGTCTCTTAAAATGAAAAAAGATCTACTCAAAGTGACTTTTTTCCCTGTTTGAACCTCAGTTTTATTTCTCTTCCATAAAACATTAACCGTAGAAGGCAGTTTCCCACTCATATCCTGTCCTATCATCACAGTTCCAGACTCTGTAACTCCAGGAAAGGAAATAAGATAAAAGGAAGGATGATAGTCCCATTGTGTCTGAAAAATATGTCAAATATACAGCCCATGACCAGAGTGAAGGTCATCAGTGTCCTTTGCTTTCACTATAACATCTAAATATTTGCACTGAGCTGCTTCGATTTGAAATTGTGCTCTCAAGGAAATTCGTTTTGTTGGTGCTGTCTTGCATTATGATAATAGAATCTTAGCAGATTGCTAGCACACTGCTTCTTGTGAATAGAGAGAGATATTTAGAAAAAGTTTTCTGGGGTTCCAGAATTCACAGCCTGAAATTGACTCATACCAGATGAGGCCAGCCGAATGGAATCTTTGGCAGGTTATCCTTTCCCTTCAGAAGCACTTGAGTTAAATCAAAATTAATCTAACCACACAGCTACAGTGAGTGAAAACAAGGTACAGATTTTTAAATGCTCCAATCGGTTAAAACAATTTAATAATTAAATACTCATTGAGGACCTCGTGGAAGGCAGAACACTGGGCTTGGTGTGGGCTATAGTGGTGAATGAAATGTGGCACGTGCTTAAAGGATCTTAACGTCTTACAGATATGACCAATGCCAGTTTCAGAAAGGCTCCCAAGTTTTGGAAGGTAATAAGAAGGAAACATACAACATGCACACACAGTCATCTGCCTTCAAGGAAAGAATCAGTTAATAGACAGTCTTTCTACCAAACAATGAAAACCAAATTTAAGAAAAACCATACAATAATATGCCAGCTTTAAATCCAAACTGAGAAATCAAGCACCTCAAAAAGCACATACACATGGAACAACAGATGACAGTTTTTTCTTATCCCTCCCTTCCCTCCTAAAAACTCAGTAGGACAGGAGGGATTTTCTTATTCCTCTGCTCTGGAACAACTGTCTCCTTCTGAGAAATGGAACGAGCAGCAGCATCAAGAGTCCTTTAGTGCTCTGTGTGCTCAAGTGCTTATCCTTCTGTGGTAGAGCCTTCCAGAGTTTGTCAACTCTTATCTCCAGAGCTCCAGCCTATAACTCTGCGGTTTGAAGTCTTTAGGAGGGTGTTGGAAGGTGGAAGCATCACACAAGGGTCAGGGGCTGTCAACACAGGGCACATCAACCCAACCCGACAAACGTGTCAAAGCCAGAAACTTCCTGAGGGTGACTTGGAACTGTCAGGGTCATGTTCAGAGCTCAGAAAGCACTTCTTTTTTTCTTCTTGGAGACACTGTTAGGTTTTTAGGCCACCAAATAATATTTAGTGTAGATTCATGTGCTTTTACCATTGTGCTAGGCAATTAAGTTGCTTGTATTATGCCTACTCAAGCTAACCAGTTTTAACTATCCCTGCATATGCATTTTCAAAAGGACTTTATCAAATTAAGAGTCTTGTAATTGATTATCATGTCCATCTGTTCTAAGATAGTGTCTCAGAGAAGATGGCACTTAACAGTTTGGGTTTTTTGTTTTTTTCTTTTAAGATTGGTCTGTTAGTAGACAAATTTCCATAATTCAGTTCATTTTTGTTGTTGTTGTTCCCTTTAATTTGAATAATTTCTCCAGCTGCTTTTTGGGAGTAAATAAGTTATATAATAAGGAAAATATGCATTAGCATAGCACAGATTTAAAACATTCGTGACTCTTGACATGCTATTGTGGTAGCATTCTCTCTGTTTTTAAACACACGCAGAAAAAAATTTGGAAGTGTATTTGAAGCTCATCTTTCTCAACTAAGAAAAGAACATCTATTCTGTTGCCCTCTGTCACAGTAATTTTTGGCCCAAAAGAGCGAGTCAACTCATGACTAAAAAAGTCAGAGTCTATATTAAACTCTGATGTTTTTAAAACAAAATAATTTTAGGAATTCCGTGTTATTATTGGACCTATCCCCAGATTGAAGAAAATATGCTTTCCTAGAAGTAAAGCCCTTGCCCATTGGGGATGAACTGTCCCCCTAGTAGAGTGTTTGATTTGTCAGTAATTCACTTCAGATGCATGAGTGCTGTGTTTCCTCTACTAGGGCCTTATGCTTTTTGTGTATCACCATGAATTTGACCTAGTGTCTAGCCTTATTTTATATTTGTCTTAGTCCCGAAAACAAGCAAGGTTCTCAGTGGCTTCCAGTTTAATCTGAGTGGTCATGGATATCACCAGACACTGTATATGTGGCCCTCTGAGTCGGACTGAGAGAAAGTAATTTAACTGAATTCCATAAGCCTTTCAGTAAAGTTGAAAGCAGAATCCACAGCATGATAATATTGAAACTCAGAGGTCTCTGCCTACCCTCATTTGCTATGTCATCATCATGGCACATGCAAACAGAACAGCTCTGCAAAAATGCTTTGTGAAATTACTTACATAGCTGATAAGCAAGTCTAAAATGTTAAAGCCCTACCTCTGATGAAAATACCAAAAGCAACCCAAATCACGGAATATATTTTACTCTTCATTTACACCTTTACATTGGATATGTATTATTGGCTTCCTCATCATTGTAGTTGCCACAGTTTGCAGAGAATTCAGAGTTATATTGGGTAGACATTTAATTGCTAATTAGAACCCAGGAGGTAGAGACAGCTGGTTTCTCTTGGCCTTGGTCAGTCTGTTGTGAATGTATTATATAGACAAGTGCTTTGTAAATTATTCTTTCCTGACTTTGCTTTTGATTGAAAAGAAAGGAAGTTAACATGTCATGGCTCTTATGATAATATGATCAGGGACTTTGATTTCCATAGCTAGATCATGAAGAGTTTTAACGATAATTCCTAAGACTTTAGATTGTGGATTCTTTGAGGGCAAGGACCCACCCTATATATTTCATTCTCATCAGTACCCAGCACGGGTAAATAATGAATGCTTTTAACTAAATTATATAGACATTTAGTCTGCAGCAGAAGTCCTAGCATCAAAACCCCATACTGTTCTTTGATTGTTCAGGGAGCAAATATTTTGAGCGTTTGAGTGCCAGGCATTGGGCTGCTCAGCAGGAATAAAATATAGTCTCTGATATCTAAGAGCATGTATTCTAAAGGAAGGCAAGTATGTATAAGTCATTGTAGTTTAAAGCGTTGTATGCTTTGGAAGTAGAAGTGTGCAAAAAACACAAAGTTCTCAGAGCAAAGACATGCTAATTCCTATTTGGAGAATGGTCAGATTTGACTTTTGAACTGAGTCTTTAAGAATGAGTCAGAGTTCACCAGATGGAGAAAGAGAGAAGGGTGTTCTAGGCAGTTGTTGTTGATTTTTTGACTTGTAATGTGTCTTGCAGCTTAAAACATTAACACTAATCCCACCTACCTTTATGATTCAAGAAAAAGGGAATTCATGACAATATTGGGTTTTCTCGAGATAACCACTCCGTTGCAAGACTCCATTGCAAGACTACATTACTTGTTTAAGATGTACTTTCCTGTTGCTTACAAGTAAAGATGCTTCTTAGTATGGTATGCAAGGCCCCTTATTACTCAGCCCTGACCTCCCTCTCTGGCCATGACTCCTGCCAGTACCCCCATAATAACCCCAGTCCTCCTCTCAGTACATAATATACTTCTGGTGGGCTCACCTATTAGTTTAAACTAAACACACCGTACTCTTTCTTGCTTTTATAAATTTAGTGTGTTCTTTCCTTTACCTGGAATGCCTTCCCTCTGTGCCCACTCCCCCACATTTGATGGTCATTTCACAAACTGCCACTCACACCCCTCACCACCACCACCACCACACACACACACACAGCACCAGCTGTTTATCTTTTGCCTCTAGTCAGAGAAGGCATCATGGAAGAAGTGATCATCGGGAATGAACCGGGGTTTGTGAGGCGTGATGGGGGACTTCAGTGTAGAAGATGCAGAGTAGCTCTGACTTTTCTCTAGCTGCTCTCAACAGCTTCAGTATCAGCACAGAGGAAGTCAAAGGATTGAATCACAGTTTACAATTGGTAGTTCTTGGGGCTGAATTTTACCCCAAGACATGTTTTCTTTAATGTGCCCTTTTTTTTCTATTTTTAAATTAGTCACTGATATTTAAAAACTGGCATACTTCACATAAAAATCTGACTTCTCTTGAGTACATGGAAGGTATGCCCTCATTGAGTTTACCCTTAAGCATGGAATGAGTAGTGATTCCCTGTTAGAGGTCACAGACCTTCTTGAGGTGTCTACAGCCCCCCTCTACTCTTCTAGGATTTCTGCCTGACTCCTGTAGACATTCAGGTTTGCGGTCTCTGGAATTAAATACATTGGGTTTGGAGGAGACAGATACAGAAGGAGGATAAAGAGGCAGGAAAGGTAAAGGCGTGAGGAAGATGGTGGTTCAAGTGAAACACCGTGGGTTTTGGGCTCCATTGTTAAAGAGGTGCAGTCAGGAGGAGGTTCAGGCTGCAGAAAAAAGGAAATGATCTGGGGAGTAGACGCCTCAGTGACTTTGAAGTGTCAGTGTGGTAGAGCAAGGGCCAGGGAGAACTGGAAGGATGCACCATTGTGATCAGCAGATAGGATGCCTGACTTCAGAGAGTTCAGAGAACTGTGGCCGCAGGACTGAGTCACCGAAGTAGAGGAGGCAGCAAGGGTCACTGGATTCCAAAAGATCAGGTGAGGCCAGAGTGTTGAAAATACTTTGTCCACATAGACTCTCAAGCCTCTCAAATTATAATCATATAAAACAGCTAACAGGTGTTGTGTGCTTCTGTGTTCCAGGCACTATCCTGGATGCTTTTCATCAGTTCATTTAATCCACATAGCAGTCATATGACATGTGGGTGCTTTAATCATCCCCACTGTATGTAGGCTACAATTGAGGCTTAGAGAGATTGCTCAACTTACCCAAGGTCACATAGTTCCTAAGTGGCCAGAACTTGAACCTAAGACTGGTTTGTTGTCAAAGTGCATTCCCCAAACCTCTGCCCCCTAAAGCGTTGGATAGGAGACAGAGTCACAGGAAGGGAAGCATGAGAGAGGAAAGCAACTACGTGGAAGTAGCAAGTGGTCAAGTTAGAGAACTTTGACCTCCCTTCCATCCCAGGTGAACAAGTGAGTAGGAGGTGGGGATTCTCAGTCTCACTGGAGAAGGCTATAAGGAAATAGAATCTTTAGGGGAGAGCCAGGTAAATGTTAGAAACAAATTTGAGTGGTGTATTGTGTGGTATGTTCAGAGGAAGAGGGGGTTTGTCTGCAGAGGAAAGTTTGGAGGAAGCAGGGGAGTCAGTTGGAAGGGAGGTTGGCACAGAAGAAAGAGTCCCAGAGCAGTGCTCTCTGGGGATGTGCGTTCCTTGGAGGATGAGAGACAATACAGTCTTTCACTTTGCACTGATGACAAGGATGAGAGGCTGGGAATTGACTGCCCAAAGGAATCCAAGTGGACACATGCTTAAAGTCATCTGTTTCAGCGCCAGCTCAGGCCCCAGATGTCTCTGGCGGCCTGAAGGAGTGTTAGCAGCCAGGCAGTGGAGGCTTTGGTCAGATTTTCAAATAGAAGGTTAGTCCAGACATCGTTGGTGTTTATTCTTTGTGTGCTCTGGGGAGGAGATTGAATAGTCAACATCCCATTGTGTTCTCATTTGTGGTTATATATACAAAGCTTCCCTAAACTAAATTCCCTAAACTTAAGGCCAGAACCCTGTGTATCCCCAGCCCCAGTCCAGCTTAGTGCCTGCTGCATGTACACACTCAGTAAATAGCTACAAAATCATTACATGTTCATAACAAGCTGATTCATTGTTTCAAAGCATCTGTTTTCTGAGGCAGTTGGCAATTCTGCTCTGAAGTGGGAATAACTTATGTTCCTATACTAAAACTTATTCTCCATGTCCCAGCCCAGTTCTCCTTTCCACAGTGTGATGTGCCAGTTTCCCTTCCTACTTTTCCTAACTAGCCCTTCATGCAGCTCTCACTCCCATCCCGTCTTACTCTCTAAAGCCATCCTGCCAGCCACGAAAGCAGATGCCATTGTCTTCCCCTAGACCTACGGAAGTGAAGGCAGGGAGTCTTCCATTCCTGGGACTTGGCCAGCTCTCGATACGCGATATCGGATTGTTGAGCTGGACTGAGTGGCCCAGGATTTCTGCCAGATCCCAGCTCTAACATTTCAACGAGGGCACGGGCCCTGCGATTATTTTCAGCTGTGTTTCTGCTGTGTCGTCCCCGCCCCGCCACCCGATTAGTTTGAGTCTCTTCAAAACTAACCCCGATTTTTTTTTTTAGCCAGTCACATCAAGGTAGTAATTTGTGAAAGATGCCATTGTTTTCTCCCCACCACACCTACTTTCTGTGGGGCAGAGTCCTAGAAGATAATTGGTAAATTCTTGCAGGAACCACGTAGACTTACAGCTTCTTTTTTCCTGCTGCTTATACCACTTTTCTTTCAACTTAGCACCTTAAGATAAGCTTCCTGAGCCACATGGCAGCCTTGAGGAGGAAGCTAGGAAGAGAAGAGCTTAATGACTGCTTTATTATTATTACCAATAGTAGGAAGGCAAAGGAATATTTTATTTTATTTTTTATTTATTTTATAATTTTTTATTTCCATAGGTTTTTGGGAAACAGGTGGTATTTGGTTACATGAGTGAGTTATTTAGCGGTGATTTGTGAGATCTGGGGGCACCCATCACCCAAACAGTATACACTGAACCCAAACCTAATTGTCTTTACCTTCCCTACATGGGAGCATGACCTTTGATTCCTCCCCCCAAAAGAAAAACAAAGCATAAAACAACCACCACCACCACAACAAAAGGCAGAGTGATTTTCTGGTGGTTTCCAAAGGGAAAGTGGTGAAGAAGGTGCAGTTTCTGGTTGACAGGTGACAGCTCACTGTACACAGGGGAGGGATTGCTGCAGGGCGAGAGTATGATCCCCAGAGCAGGGCTGCACTTGCTGTGGCTACAGCACATTTGTCAGTGCTGGGGGAGTGGAAATGCCAGGAAATCATGCAGGAATAGACTTGAGATGGGGAGAAAGAGGGAAGGAGGGTTAGTTAGTTATTCATACACAGAGAGTAGTAAATCTCTTACGGTGAAGCATGAGGAAAACTGTGAGCCTAAGGAACTTTCTTAGAGAGGAGTGCTGTTTTCCATAAGAGTTGGACCCTCAGTTAGGAAACCTGTTTCTTTTTGGATATTTTGTTTGCAGGCTTTAAAAAAAAAAAACACACACACACATATTCTTGGAAAGAGGTAAAAAATTTAATCAGAAGAAAGATGGTACATCGAATTTAATTAAAGTTGAAACTACTTTTTATAGAATAGTACTGTGTTTTATGTGTCATTATAATTTCCATTCCCAACAAGCTATATCATTAATACACTGTGTAGAATCCTAGTAACACAAGTGCTTTGCCCTTTTCATTCCTCATTTATCCTTGTTTCCTGACTAAAGGGAGACCTCCCACCCACCTGTAAATAGTAGTTTTTAATTTATAGTCAGTGATGCCTCCACTTTTGAAGGCCTCAAGCACTCAGTTCCGGTGTGTAGTACATCCAGTATTGGAAGAAATCTTTTCCAGAATACCTCACTGACTTGTTTTCCTCTAGGATATGGGCGGAGGAAGATCAGGGTCTGCTGGGGAGGGTGAGGAGTGTGATGACTTGCTGCTTCCGAGCTGCCTCCTCTGCAGAAGGAGCTTACTGTGGGGAGTGTTAGGATAACATCAGCACCTACACCAGGAGGATACCTCTGGGGGGACAGGATGGGGTGGAGGTTGAGGGGCACTCCTGTTCTTTGCTGAAAGGGCTGTGGGAGGGACAAACAGGACTCCTACCCCTATGGCCTCCTCCAGGATCTCCTATAGGTTATCCTCCTTTAAGGTTTCTGTGGTCATTGTAGTAAAACAAACTGTTGACCCTTCCACTTAGTTATGTAGGGTCTGAAACATGCCTAGTGGTAGGGAGACAACAGCATCTATCATGTTGTTTCTTTTCCAGCCTTGCTTAGAGTTCTTTAGTAGGGAAAAAAAGAAAAGCTACATAATTATTATGGCCCCACGAAAACCAAAGCATCACCAGTGCAAAAACCCTATCTTGAGCTGGGCCTGAAGGTTGAGGTGCTTGGAGAGGAGGAGGATCAGGTGAGTAAGGGATGCGAGGTAACTGATGTTCCCGAAGGACAGGGAGTGAGAAGAGGATGAACTGAGGTCAGATTGCAGCAGTGACAGGAATGGGAATGGCAATGATAGAATCAAAGGATTTTATATTTAGAAAAAAGTTTATTATGATCCAGCTATCTCACTTGATGGATGGGAAAACAGTCCCCAAGAATTTAAGTAGCTTGCTAGCCGTCGCACATTTTTCTTCTTTGGGTGACAGTACTGGATAAATTGGTAATATTTCTGTTCTGTTCTTCCCTCGTAGGTAGTATCTCTCACTTTTAAGCAATGGTATGCAGGCAGGAAGGAGTCTTTGTAAGTGATCAGAAACAAGTACTAGTAATCATTCTTCTCATTATAATGCTAAAACTAGTTGTACTTGGTTTTGGTTTTTTTTTTCCACTGGAAAGTACAAATTAAACTGTGACCACCCAGGCTGTGCACATCTAGGCACAAAGTTCTTGGAAAGTGGATTGCAGGTTCCCATCAGCAGAATCTCCTGGAGAGCAGATTATCATATGGGCAGATTCTGGAGCCGCTTCCCAAACTTGCAGAAAAACAGTGTTTGAGTGGGTACCCTGGAATCTGCATTTTAAACACATTCCATAGTCCTTCCTTCCACATAGTAATTTTGAAAAGCACCATACCTACAAGCTTGCAGTCTAAAATGTATAAAAATAAAAAACATAAAACAATACATGCTCTAACCCCTGACTTGTATCCATGAAAAAGTTTATTTCAGGTTATCGGTTGGGTACCTTTATCATTTTTTTACTATTGTTTATAAAACAAGTAAGACATGCCCCCTGCACTAGAGGAATTCACAGGAGAAACAGTCTGATTTTGATTTAGTATGATGGGTCGGTGCGCTTCAAGAGTTAGGTACCCTTATGTACTGTTGAAAGTCAGAGGAGGGAAATTTAATCCTGTTTGTTTTTTGACCAGAGAAGGTCTTATAGAGTGGGTGGTCTTAAGGTTGTGGGCAATTCACCAGGGGCAAGGGAGAGGCAGAGATTTGAGGCTGGGTGGACGTGAGCTGTGGCTGGAGTGATAAGGGGTGGGGACAGGTGGTTCAGTGGCGTGAGATCATCGTTGTTGCTGGAGTGTAGGGTGTGTGCAGGAACCAGTAGAGTGTGGAAACTAATAACAGGTAGAGGCAGATTTAGGAGCACCTTGCAAGCTATGCCCAGGAGCTTGGACTCTGACCTTCTGGCCTGCCTGGGATTGTCTGTGAAGTCCAGGAAGCACAGGACATGAAGGGAAAGCATAAGTGTGTACTCACCACCCTTCAGCCAGCAGAACCTCCTAAGGGGGTGAGTGCCCTCTAGGGGTTTCCGTGATTTCTGAGTTCCATTGTACTCAGGCACTCAGGTGCCCACTGAGCTTGAATCCATTTCCTACTTGAGAAAAAAAAAAAAACAGCTTAACCAAGTCCCACCTGGCTGCAGCTTTGATTACATTATGCAAAAATTTATTAATGTGGTACCTCGATTGATCATTATATTAACTCTGAGGATTACATTCAGAGTTTATTTTTCTGGTTACTTGCAAATACAGGTTGCATCTTCTTTGAAGTTAAAAAGCCCTTAGCCCACATACTGTATGATTCCATTTATATGAACTGCCCAGAATTGGCAAGTCTGTAGAGACAGAACATAAATTAGTGATTGCTAAGGGCCGGGGACTGGAGGAAAGGGAGTGACTGCCAGTGAGTACAGGATTTCTTTTTGAGGTGATGAAAATGTTCTGAAATTAGGTACTGGTGATGGTTGTACAACCCTCTGAATATAAAACCACTGGATTGTGTACTTTAAAAGGGTGAATGTTATGGTAAGTGAATTATATCTCAATAAAGCTATTTTGTTTCATTTTTTAAAACCCTTAGCACTTCTGCTCAAGGTGTCATGCAAATAGGTCTGCCTGAGGTGGCCTTTATGAGTTCACAGTATAGAAGTCTCAGTGCTCTCCTCTCTTTCTTTTGTGTTTTTGTTCTGTTGTGTTAATGTTATTCCTGTCTTGTTAATCTCCAGTTCACTTCCACGTAAGAAACATTTGTATGACTAAGCATGGTAGGTACTAAAAGAGCTTATGTTAAAATGAGTCCTCACGTTACCACAAAATAGAGAAAGAGGGTGCTGTAAGAAAAGTGTGGTGTTTGAGGGTTCAGAGAGGAAGCTATTATCTGAGGTTGGCCTAGAAAGACAACTGAGCGTAAGGGCTGGATGAGGAATGTGCAGGGGCCATTAGGGCAGGCAGTGCAGAGACAGCAAAGTGGGGACTGACTTGGAGAAAAGAGCATAACCGTAGCACTGGAAAATGAAGGGAAATACTGGGAAACAGAATTGGAAAAGGGGTATATGGACTTCAGAGTGTTGAATACTAGGCTGAGAAAGTGATACATAAAATGAGGAGTAATGGAAGATAAATTTTGACTGCAGAAGTTCGGAAACTGAGCCTTAGGATGGATGTGGCATGATTTGGGAGAGATGGAGACTTGGGCAGGGGGAGATTGGACTAGAACTGGAAATTGGGGAGAGGGCTTCAGAAATGAGGGTAAGTGTTGAAATCAGCTCACTGCAGCGTTTGTCATGGTAGTCTGTTTCCTCTGTCCCTTTTGTGTTCTCCTTTCCTTCGCTTGCTCCTTCTCCAGAGATGGGGATAAAGGGTAGGGGAAAGATGAGGGAGGACAAAAAGTATTAAAATGAAGAGAAAGAACGTGGTGAGGACGGTACAGGTTGCATGCGTCAGTTCTTCTGTAGTTTAGCATTTCCTCTTCATGACTCAGTAGAGGAAAATCTAGTCTCTTCTAGTGGAAAACACAGAGAACAGGAAACCCTATTTAAAATCAGGTCACTTGACTAAGCTGTGTAACTCCTGTTCCCATCGGTGAAAGGGAAGAATACCTCCTGCAGTGTGTGTTAACCAGAGCATCTAGAATAATCTTACTGAAGAATTTTTTTAAACTACATGGGATTCATATCATTTATAGATGTAACAGACTTCCTGGGCAAATATGGGTCATGATGGGGTCCCCTTTTGTTACCTGAGTGAATGTAAACATACCTGTTAAAAGATAACTGATGTGTGTTGTATTATGTTGAACATAAGGAAATGCTGTTTGACCATTTCGACCTGCAAAACTGGCAGTTTCAGTAAGGTTTTAACCGAATAGATAGCTACCCAATAGATATCTGACCTCAGCCCAGATTTTTACCTTTTGTTGTTCTTTCATAAGCTCTTTCTTGATTAAGATACTAATTTCAGGTTCAGGGGAGGCTGTGAAAAGTCAAAAGATGGCAACAGGTAGATCAGAAGGCTTTGCAGGGAAGGAGACAAGGAGACAGGAGCTGGTGTCACACCAGCTAGCAAAGCCAGGATCTTTATTATGCAGTCAGTTTAGATGTAAAGATTCAGCATAAAACATTTTCCCTTCCTAGGTGGGTTAATAGGTAGTTGGGTGCAGCTTCCGCTCTTCTACAGCCTGCTGGAGACAACTTGTAAGGGACTCTAGAAAAATAATAGGAATATTTAAATGTTAGGAAGTTGCAATGCATATAATGTTTACTCTTTGGGTGACAGGTACACTAAAAACTCACACTTCACCTCTGTGCAATATATGGCTGTAAGAAACTTGCACTTATACTCCCTAAATATATTTCTAAAATTGTAAATTTTTTAAACAAATGTTGGGAAAATAGGTCAAACATAAACAGAAAAAAAAGACTTAATGGCAGACTTAGTCATGGGTGTTCAGTGTGGTGTGACTCCTAACAGCCTAGCAGAGAACCCAGCACGTAAGTCCGCACGCACGGTCAGTAAAGGTTGTTCAAGTGTTGAAGGACAACATCTGAATGGGTATTTTTTGGTTGGCGGTACACTCTCTGTTTAGATCAGAATGATTCCCTGGAGCACATCTGTAGGCAAGAATGTGGAATCATAGAAGATATGTAAGAGAAAGTTAACCAGCTATTCTTGAAGGTTGCTTTCATTGTAATCACATCTATGCATTGGGATCAGTGTGTGGCCTGTCAGTACTCTAGTTCCATTCATCTATAAACTCCAGAGAGTTTTAAGTTGTACAGAGTGCCAAGTACAATAAATGTAAACAGTATAATGTTACTGTTATATCACAGCAGTACGATTATGTGCTTACCATTGCAATGGCTAGGCATATAAGCATGACAAAGTATGGGATGACCTTATCAGGCACTAAAAGCCCAGCTCACATTTACTCAGCACTAGAAAGTGATTGTCCTGCAGGAATATAGACTGTGAGTTGAGAGCTCCAAGCTCTGCTCACACAAAACAGGCAAACCGTTACTTGAAACCATTGGTAGAAATACCACTGCAGCAAAACCTGAATGACCTAACACCCTCTTCTCCCAGGAATCCAATAGAACTGTCACCCCACATGGAAGAATCCTCAGAGAGCCTGCTTTGGGGTGATAGTGGGGTGTTTAAAGCCACCTTCCCAGTGGCTTTAATAGTCTTTGATGCAAATCTTAACCTGAAGTCATTTCTTTTCTAGTTCCATGGTTAATTATAAATGTAATTAAATCTCTGGGCCTGATTATTGAGGTACTTGTGGACTATAAGCATATATTAATTTATTAAAGATCCAAAGAACAATAGGTGAACAACCCAATTACTTAAATAAGAAGGGGGGGGTACAAAAGCACAGTTAATGAATGTGTTGATAGTTTTCCCTGCTGGGAATGTTACCTCCCCTGATCTTGACCTCTACCGTACATAAATACCCACATACTTCCTGCCAGGATGTCTTTTTTTAGGATGCCTTCCTTTTACTCCTGTCAACCTGGGAACTCCCGCCGTCATCCTCTCCACCCTCTGACCCATACGTCTCTCCCCAGGGGAGTCCCAGGGCAGAAATCTAGCGGCTCTTTCCTCATCTTACATTCACATGCTGACACCCAGCTGCCCGGAGTTTCTTATGTCCTGCCTCTCTTTCATTGTTGGGGATGCAACATTTTGTCTCC